>NW_013566513.1:0-35000 GCF_000499605.1 Eimeria maxima | reverse complement strand
ATCCGTGTAAAACAGCTCATTTTGTCGGATTTTTTGGGTAAATAAATGAATAAAATAAATATAATTAATTAATTAACTAATTAAATATATTTTATTGTATTTATTTATGCAGAAGAAGATATTCCTGAACAATTAATGTTCCTGCATAGCGGCCAATCACATATTTCTGAATTCAAATTTCATCCACAAATATTGGGGTGTATAGGCACCACTGCCTCTGATGGATTCAATGTATTCAAGACTTGTAATATATAAATTTATTTATTTATTTAAATAAATAAATAAATAAATAACAATTAATTTATTAATTAATTAATTAATTAAAAAAAGAAGGAAAGAAATTAACTATATATTTGTTGTATTCCTCAGATAGGCACCACTGCCTCTGATGGATTCAATGTATTCAAGACTTGTAATATATAAATAAATTAATTAATTAATTATATTTAGTTAATTAATTAATTAATTATAATTAATTAATTAATTATGTTTAAATAAATAAAAAAGAAAGAAAGAAGGAAATTAATTGGCTATTTGTTAAATGTCTTAGATGGGCACCACCGCCACTGATGGATTGAATACATAAAAGGCATTAATTAATTAATTAATTAATTAATTAATTAAATTAATTAATTATATTTATTTTGTTTAATTGTTTATTTATTTATTTAAGGAAAAAGAAGCAAAAGGAACAGCGGCAGCAGCAGCAGAAGAAGAAGCAAAAGAAGAAGCAAAAGAATAATATAAACAGCAGCAGAATTGCTCGTCTTGCTGCTGTTGCTGCTGCTGCTGTTGTTGTTGCTGCTGCTGTTGTTGTTGCTGCTGCTGTTGTTGTTGCTGCTGCTGTTGAAGGTTTATTCAATGGTGCTGCAGCACAGCAGCGGGCTTTGCTGTTTCTTAGGGGTCTGTGTCCTTGAAGCAGCAGCAGCAACAGCAGCAACAGCAGCAACAGCAGCAGCAAATGTAGCAGCAACAACAACAATAAGGGCAGCAACAGCAGCAGCAACAACAAATACAGCAGCAGTAACAGCAGCAGCAATTTGCTGCTGTTGTATTGCTCTAGTGTATCCGTGCAAGGCAGCACAATCCCAACTGATGTGCTGCTCACCGCAAACCCTGTAAGGGTTTAGGGTTTAGGGTTTAGGGTTTAGGGTTTAGGGTTTAGGGAAATGACAACCTTAGGGTTTGTCACTATAAGTTTTAATAATAATTGACCAATTATTATTTAATTTGTTAATTTATTTCTTCCTTCTTTCTTCTTTAATTAATTAATTAATTATATTTATTTATTTATTTATTTATTTATTTATTTATTTATAGCTATCTGCCTCTTCCTTATCTACCTACCTAACCAATGGTCACGGTGTGTATACACCTCAAGAATAGATGAATAATAGAGGAAAATAAATCATTTTTTTAATAAAAAAAAGAATAAATAATTAAATTAATTAATTATAAATATAAATAAACAATAAAATTCCTTTTTTCTTCTTTTTTATCCCTCCTTTATACCCTATTTACTACATATGATGAATATATATCTATATAAGGAGGGGGTCACCTATGTATATATACAGCTACGTCTTTTCTTATTTATTTTTATTTATTTTATTTATTTTATTTATTTAATTAATTTAATTTAATTAATTTAATTAATTAAATTAATAAAAGGAAGAAACAAGGAGGATTTAGCAACGAATAGCTGCTGCTGCTGCTGCTGCTCGCTATACTCTATAACCACCGCAAGCTACTGCAGCAGCAGCAGCAGCAGCAGCACCGTTGCTAGCAGCAGCAGCAACAACAACAGCAGCATTTATTTGAATAAAAAGGAGAAATAAATAAATAAATAAATAAATAAATAATTTTCTTTATTTTGTTATTTTCTTGACTTTTACTCTTTTTATTCTTTATGTATCTTATATCGCCAATAGCAGCAACAGCAGCAGCAGCAGCAGCAGCAGCAGCAACAGCAGCAACAGCAGCAGCAGCAGCTGTCAGTATATTAAAAATAAATAAATAAATAAATAAATAAATATAAATAAATAGGTATATAATACTACAACAGGTATAATCTTGACTTATTTATTTATTTATTTCTTCTTTTTATTTATTTATTTGTCTTCTTTTTTTCTTCTTTTTTTCTTCTTTTTTTTTCCTTTATTTAGTCTATTTGTGGTGTACATACACCTCAATTTTCTTTTTTTCTTTATTTGGCGTTTGCTGCACACACTTGGCTTTTTAGAGATGCCGCCTACACAGCAGCAGCAGCAGCAACAGCAGCAGCAGCAGCAGCAGCAGCAGCAGTCTGCTGCTGACCATCACGACGAGCCGCAAGATGATTGGAAACTCTCTGAGACATTAAAACTCCGCAAGCGCAAATGCAGCAGCAGCAGCAGCAACAGCAGCAACAGCAGCAGTTGCTGCTGCAGCAGCAGCACAAGATGTAATTGCTGCAGTTGCTGCAGCAGCAACAGCAGCAGCAGTTGTCTTACTTCCCACAGCAAATTAGTTGATTGCAGCAAATCCTCTAATATATTTACAGCAGCAGCAGCAGCAAAAGAAGCAGCAGCAGCAACAGCAGCAGCAGCAGCAGCAGCAGCAGCAGCAGCAGATCCTCCCCCCGAGGGCACAGCAGGGCTAACCCAATGCCGTGTTGCTGCACCTCTGTCTCGTCCCCATCAGCAGCAAAAAGAGCAGCAAGAACAGCAGCAGCAGCAGGAGGAGGAGGAGCAGCAGGAGGAGCAGGATAAGGAGGGATTAATAAAAAAGATAATAAAGAAAATAATAATAAGAATAAATAAATATATAATAAATATATTATATATAATAAATATTTGCTGCTTGCTGCTGTCCCCTTTATTAATAATATTATTAGTATGGGGTCCTGTACTTTTTGCTAAATTACCCCTAACAATTAGGCAAATAATTATATTATTATTTCCTTCCTTAAGGATATTTAATCCTTATACTCCTTATCTTCCTCATTTACCTAATTATATACCTAATACTGTTGCTCCTCCTCTTGCTGCTCCTGCTGCTCCTGCTGCTGCTGCTGCTGCTGCTGCTGCTGATAGTAGTATATTCAATTTATTCAATATATTTGGTTATACACAACAGCAGCAGCAGCAGCAGCAGCAGCAAGGATTAGATGAGCAGCAATGGTGGTTCCCTGAATTAGATGACCCTAGTGGTGTATGTATGAGGGAAGGAGTGCAGCAGCAGCAGCAGCAGCAGCAGCAGCAGCAGGAGCAGCAGCAGGAGGAAGAGGAGAAGGAAGGGGAGAATATATTTATGCCAGCAGCAAAAATAGCAAGAAAGAAAAGAACAGCAGCAGAAGCAGTAGAAGCAGCAGCAGCAGCAGCAAATAGAGCAGCAATAGCAGCAGCAAATGGATATATACAAGAAGAAGAGATAAATTTATTACCTAAGGAAGAAGATATAAGAAAAAAATATAAATATTTATTAATACCTCCTCTTGCTGCTCCTGCTGCAGTGCAACAACAGCAGCAAGATTTATATAATAAAAAAGAAATAAAAGAAATAAAAAAAAATATATTTATGTTTATGAATTATTCATTAGCTAATGTATTTATTATTAAGACTAATAAAGGTATTATATTCATAGATACAACAGAGAATAAATATATAATTAATAAAATATATAAACAATTTAAATTATTAATTATTAATAGAATTAATAAAAAAAGAATTAAAAGAAAAGAAGAAAAAAAAAAAAAAAAAATAATGTTATTCCTCCAGCAGCAGCAGCAGCAGCAAGTGCAGCAGCAGCAGCAGCAGCAGCAGCAGCAGCAAGTGCAGCAGCAACAACCAAAAGACATAGAGAGACAGGAAAAAAGGCAGCAACAGCAGGAGGAAGAGGAGAAGCAGAAGGAATTATTATTAAGGGATGAGGAGGAAGAAGAAGACGAAGAATATAAGAAAGAAGAAGAAGAAATAAAATTATTAGATAAAATAATTTGTATAATATATACACATCATCATGCAGATCATACAAATGGTGCTTGGGGTGTATATGGAGGTAAAAAAGAGAAGAAAAAAAGAATAAAAAAAAAACAAGTTAATAATATAGATAATAATAATAATAATATAAATAATATTATAAATAATAATATAAATAATAATATTATTAATATTATTGCACAAAAAAGAACAAAAAAAGAATTAATTAATGTTATTTCCCTAAAAAGTACAAAAAATTTTATTGGTAGTATAAAACAATTTGGGGTGTATACGCACCTCTATGATTATATACATGCAGGTATAGGTAAATCATTATATTTATATTTAAATAATAAGAATATACCTATTAATTATAATTATTATAAATATAATAAATTAAATAAATTAATTAATAAAAAAAAATATATTAATAAGGATAATTATTATATAAAAAATAAATATAATAATATTATTATAGATAATAATATAATAGATTATACACAAATAGAGGAAGAAAAAAAAGAGGAAAAAAATATAAATAATAAAATAAATAATATAAATAAAGAAAAAGAAGAGGAGAATAATAATAAACAACAACAAGAACAAGAAGAGGAGGAACAACAAGAAGAAGAGGAAGAAGAAGACGTAAAAGAAGAAGAATTAGGAGGAATAAATGTATTATTACCTAATGTATTAATAGGAGAAAAAGAAGAAAATATAACTATAGGGGATATAAATATGCAATTAATCCCCGTAAAAGGGGAGACAAAAGATCATATAATAATATATATAAATAAATATAAATTATTATTTATAGGGGATATAATATATAATTCATTACCTAATATACAAGCAATAAGAGGAGAAAAAATAAGAAATATTAATAATTGGCTATTTACTCTTTCTTTTATTAAATATAAAATTAAACCTCTTATTCTTCTTCCTTCTCATGGTCCTCCTATATATAACCAAATAGATCTAGATAAGATAGGAGACGGAGGAGAGGGAGAGGGAGAGGGAGGAGAGGGAGAGGGAGAGGGAGAGGAGGGAGAGAGGGAGAGAGAGGAGGGAGAAAGGGAGAGAAGGGAGGGAGAGAGAAGAGAAGAAAGAAAGGATAATAATAATAATATAAATAAGGAAGAAAGAAGAAAAGGAACAGGAACAAGAATAGAGTATAATAATAATAATAATAATAATAATAATAATAATATAAATATAAATAAAGGAGAAGAAGGAGAAGAAAAAGAAGAAAGAATAGAGTATAATATGAATATAAATAAGGAAAAAGAAGAAAAAAAAGAAGAAAAAAAAGAAGAAAAAAAAAAGAAAATAAATTATGTAGATAGAATATTAGATAGTTATTATTATACAATAAGTTATATACATGATCAATCATTAAGATTAATAAATAAAGGAATAAATATAAATAGAGTTGCCTATACACTCGAGCTGCCTATACACCTGAAATATAATTATTATATACAACCTATTTATACAAATTTATTTTTTATTATAAAAGCAATTTATAATTATTATTATGGTTGGTTTAATGGGGATAGTATAGATTTATTTCCTCTGCAGCAGGAGCAGCAAGCTTTGCTGCTGCTGCAGATAGGGGGAGGAAAAATAAATAATCTTATTATGCATGCATTATTTTTTATTAATAAAAAAGAATATAATTTTTCTTTATTTATTTCTTCTTCCTTATTCTCTCTTCTTCCTAATCATCCTATTATACAATTAATACATGTTCTTTCTCTTAGAGGATTAGCATCACAACAAACTTCTTCCTCGGGTATTTTGTTGTTGTTGTTGTTGCTGCTGCTGCTGCTGTCTTGTTGCTGCTGCTGCTGCTGTCTTGTTGCTGTTGTTGTTGCTGTTGTTGTGGTGGTGGGGTTGTTTTTGTGTGTTTATTGATGCCTCTTTTCTTATGGTTAGGGTTATCGTGTTTTTATTTCCTGTTGTTATTTGTTGCTGCTCCTTTTGCTGCTGCTGCTGCTGCTGCTGCTGTTGCTGTTTGTTTGTTTGTTGCTGCTGTTGCTGCTGTTTATTGTGTATTTATTGATGTATCTTTGTTGCTGCTGCTGTTCTTGCTGCTGCTGCTGCTGCTGCTGCTGTTATTATTATAAATAAATAAATAAATAAATATGTATGTGTTGCTGTTGTTGCTGCTGTTGCTGCTGCTGCAGCAAGGAATTGGTTATTAACAACAGCATTAGAGGCAGAAGGTTTGCTGCATTTATCCTTAGGGCAGCAGCAGAAGCAGCAGCTGCTGCAGCAGCTGCCGCTGCAGCAGCTATTTGATTTAATGCAGATAAGAATTAATCCGCATGCAGCAGCAGATCTAAATGTTGTTATTTTATTCAAATTCTATCCAGAGGAGGAGGAGGAGGAGGAGGGGGAGGAGGAGGGGGAGGGACAGGAAGGGGAGCAGCAGCAACTGCAGCAGCAGCAGCAAGTGCAGCAGGAAAAGGAAGGGAAGCAGCAGAAAGAGCAGCAGCAGCAGCAGCAGCAGCAGCAGCAGCAGCAGGAGGGAAGAAAAAATGACGAAAATGTATTGATGGATAAAAAAGAACAACTACTGCAGCGACTGCACCAACAACTGCAGCAGCTGCAGCAGCAGCAGCAACAGCCGCAGCAGCAGCAGCAGCAGCAGCAGCAGCAAGAAGATCAACAAGACGAAACTAAATCCCCAGATGCAACCAAGACACCAAACAAAGACGAGCAGCAGCAGCAGCAGCAGCAGCAGGAACAGGAGCAGCAAGAAAACCAGCAGCAGCAGCAACAGCAGCAGCAGCAACAACAACAACAGCAGAAGGAAGAGGAGGAAGAAGCAGAAGAAGAATATTGTGTACATTTTCGTTATGGTATAGTATACACCCGAACTGCATGCGAAGATACACCACAAATAATAGTAAGAACAACAGCAGCAGCATGGCGTAATATATTAACAAGAAGCAGCAATGTTGCTGCTGCTGCTGCAGCAGGAAAGATTAAGGTACAAGGTAATCTATATACACTTATTAGATGTCTTTCTTCTATTGAGCTTGATTCTGATTAAATTATCCCTCCTCCTCCTCCTGCTGCTGCTGCTCCTGCTGCTGCTGCTCATGCTGATGCTGCTGATGCTGCTGATGCTGCTCATGCTGCAGCAAGTGCTGCAGCTGCTGCTGCTGCACTTGCAGCAATTCTGTAGGCGGAAACAGAACTGTTGCAGCAAATGCAGCAGATGCTGCAGCTGCAGCAGCAGTATATGATGTTTGCTGCTGCTGCTGCTGCAGAAGCAGCAGTAGCAGCAGCAGGAGAAAGATTTAGTGCAGGAGTATTTATTGCGGCTTAGTTTGTATATATTTATATGTATATGTGATGGCATAACTGCTGCTGCTGCTGCTGCTGCTGCTGTTGCTGCATGCGCACAGAAGCAGCAGCAACAACAGCAACAACAACAGCAACAACAACAGCAGCAACAACAGCAAATAAATAAATTCTTTAAATATGCTTTTATATGCAGCAAACACAGGTTATTTATATTTATATACTATTGACATAATTAGGGTTTAGGGTTTAGGGTTTAGGGTTTAGGGTTTAGGGTTTAGAGTATTTTTCTTGGTTATAAAAGATATTTTATTATTTAATAGAATAAATAAATAAATATTTATATTATTATATAATAAATATTAATAAATAAATAATAAATAAATAATAAATAATAAATAATATATCTTTTATTTAGTATAAATAATAATTAAATAGCTGCCTATACACCTGAGTGACCTTGGGAGTCTATAAGCAGAAATTATTTCTTTTTTTTTCTCCTTTTTTATGCATAAAAAGAATTAATTTAATTAAAATAAATAAATAAAATAAATAAAATAAATAAATTTAATTATTTATTTTATTTAATGGCAAATTAATTCCCTTTTTCTTTCCTTATTTACCTACAAAGGAAAAAAGGAAGAAAATCCTTTTTATTTGTTAATAATAAAAAAAAAAAAAGGAAAAGAAATAAATAATTAATTATATATATTTTTTATCCCTTTTTTTTTATTTAATTATAATTAATTTATAATTAATTAAGAAAAAAAGAATTAAATTTTTTTTTTCTTCTTTTTTCTTCTTTTTATTTATTTTTATTTTTAGCAGTAAATAAGGGGGAGACCACCGGTCTGCGGTGTATATGCACCTCTTGCTGCAGCAGCAGCAAACCTTTTTATTTATTTATTTATTAAATAAATAAATAAATTAATTATTTTTAATTAATTAATTAATTAACTAATTAATTATACTGTATATAATAGACAGGATATTATTCCTTAAGACCACCAGCAGCAGCAGCAGGAATGGCAGCAATAGCAGCAGCAGCAGCAACAGCAGCAGCAGCAGCAGCAGCAGCAGCAAATACAACGTTATGCATAAATAATTTGCTGCTCCTCCTTTAATTGAAATAATTTATTTATTTGTTGTTGCTGCATATATAAAAAAGAAAATATATAAATAAATATAAATTAATATATATTTATTCTCCTTTTGCTGCTGCTGCTGCTGCTGCTGTTGCTGCTCGTGCTGCAGCTACTGCTGCTGCCTGTCGCCTCGCATACACCACTGAGCGACCCCACACGCATACAGCAGCAGCAGCAGCAAATAGATACACACAGTTAACAGCAGCAGCAACAGCAGCAGCAACAGCAGCAGATAAAAGAAACAATATAAGGAAAAAGGCAGAAATGCTACTTTCTTTCCCTACGCGCTGCTCGCTGCTGCTGCTGCTGCTGCTGCCGTTTGCTGCTGCTGCAGCTGCAACGCAGCATGCAGCAGCAATAAGCAGCAAATTCGTTCTTACTGCAAGATGCAGCAATGCTCGCTACAGCGGCAGCAGCTGCTTAGGGCTGTTGCTGCTGCTGCTGCTGCTCGTTAGTATTGGAGCAGCAACAGCAGCAGCAGCAGCATCAACAGCAACGCATGCTGCTGCAACACCGACAGCGATACCAACAAATGCAACACCAAAGGCGGCAGGTGCTGCTGCAGCGCCTGGCCTACCTTCAGCAGCAGCAGCAGCAGCAGCAGCAAAACCAGCAGCAGCAGCGAGACCAGCTCCGGCAGCGGCAGCAGTACCAATAGCAGCAGCAGCACCAATAGCAGCAGCAGCAGTTCGAGGGCCACTGGGTGCTGCCCCATCACCAGCAGCAGCGGCAGCAGCAGAAGCACGAAGAGCAGCAGCTGTTTTTACAGACGACAGCAACGCAGCAGCAGCAGCACCACCACAAGCAGCCTCAGCAGCACCACAGACAGCAACAGCAGCAAGATTGACCCCATTCGCAGCTGCAGCAGAAGCTGCAGCGCCGCTAGCAGCAGCAGCAGCAATAATGAGGGCAATGCCAACTGCAGCAGCAGCAGCAGGACCTCATCTTGCTGCAGGAACTCCAGCAGCGGCAGTAGCAAGAACAGCGATAGACGCAGCAGCAGCAGCAGCAGCAAGACAAGCAGCAGCAAGAGCAGTAAGAATAGCAGCAGAAACACTAACACCAGCAGCAACAGCAGCTGCAATAGCAGCAGCAAGAGCAGCAGCAGCAAGAGTAGCAGCAGCAGCAGCAGCAGACGAGCCAGAGTCTGAAGCAGCAGCAACCCTGCCGCAACCGGCAGCAGCACGACGACAGGCAGCAGTTGCAGCAGCAACGGCAGCAGCAGCAGCAGCAGGCGAAGAAGAAACAGCCGCAGCAGCAAGAGATGCAGCGGCAGCAAGAGAAGCAGCAGCAGCAAGAGCTGCAGCAGCAAGAGAAGAAGCGGCAGCAAGAGCTGCCGCAGCAAGAGAAGCAGCAGCAAGAGCAGCAGCAGCAAGAGAAGCTGCACTAGCACGGCAAGAAGCAGCAAGAGTAGCAGCAGCAAGAAGAGAAGCAGCAGCAGCAGCAGCAGCAAAGGAAACCGCAAAGCGTGAAGCAGCAGCAAAAGGAGGAGCAGCAGCAACACCAACAAGGGACGCAGCAGCAAGGAAAGCAGCAGCAACAGAAGCAGCAGCAAAAAAAGCATCAGCAAAAGAAGAACAAGCTGCAAGAGAGGCAGCAGCAAGAGACGCAGAAGCAAGAGAAGCAGCAGCAAGAGAAGCGGTAGCAAGAGAGGCAGCAGCAAGAGCTGCGGTGGCAATAGCAGCAGCACAAGAAGCAGCAGCAAGAGCTGCAGCAGCGAAGCAAACGGCGGCAGCGAGGGAAGCAGCAGCAAGAGAGGCAGCAGCAAGAGAAATAGCAGCTAGAGAAGCAGCAGCAAGAGACGCAGCAGCTAGAGAAGCAGCAGCAAGAGAAGCGGCAGCAAAAGAAGCAGCAGCAAGAGATGCAGCAGCAAGCGAAGTAGCAGCAAGGGAAGCAGCAGCAGCAAGGGAGGCGGAAGCAGCAAGAGAGGCAGCAGCAGCAAGAGAACAAACAGCAGCAAGAGAAGCAGCAGCAGCAAGAGAAGGAGCAGTAGCAAGAGGATTAGCAACAGCAGCAAAAGGAGAAGAAGACGCAGCAGAAGCGGTAGCAGCAACAGCAGCAGCACCAGAAAGTGCACCAGGAGCAGCAGCTGCTGCTGCAGCAGCAGAGCAGCATGCAGCAAATGCAGCAGCAGGAGCAGACGCAGCAGAAATTGAGGCAGCACCAGAAGAAGCAGCAGCAGATGATGATGATGCAGCAGCAGATGCAGCAGCAGTAGAGGCAGCAGCAGCAGAAGCAGCACCCGTCGGTGCAGCAGCAGCATCGGGACAGCGAAGACAAGCCGCAGCAGGAGCAGCAGAAGAGGCAGCAGCAGCACAAGAGGCAGTAGCAACAGAGGAGGCAGCAGCAACAGAAGAGGCAGTACCAACAGCAGCAGCAGACGCTGCAACAGCAGAAGACGCAGCAGCAGCAGAATACGCAGAAGCTGCAGAAGAAGCAGCAGCAGCACCAGAAGACGCCGCCGCAGCGGAAGCAGACGACACTGCAGCAGCAGCAGCAGCAACAGCAAAACAAGAAGCTGCAACAGCAGACCAAACAGCAGCAGCAGCAACAGAAACAGCAAGAGAAGAAACAGCAGCAGCGGAGAAAGAGGCAGCAAAACAAGCAGCAGCAAAGCAATTAGCAGCAGATGATGCAGCAGCAGCAGCAGGTGAAGCGGCAGCAGACGAAGCAGCAGCAGACGAAGCAGCAGAAGACGGTGCAGCAGCAGCAGCAGCAGAAGATGAAGCAGCAGCAGATGAAGCAGCAGCAGATGATGCGACAGCAGCAGCAGCAGATGACACAACTGCAGCAGCAGATGGTGATGCAACAGCAGCAGCAGCAGATGACACAACTGCAGCAGCAAATGACACAACTGCAGCAGCAGATGATGATGCAACAGCAGCAGCAGCAGATAAAGCAGCAGCAGAGGAAACACCAGAATATGATGAAGCAGCAGCAGCAGATGAAGCAGACGCAGCAACAGCAGCAGCAGATAAAGCAGAGGCAGCAGCAGCATATTACCCAGCAAAAGATGAAGCAACAGCAGCAGCAGCAGCAGCAGCAGATGGAACAGCAGCAGATGGTGCAGACGATGAACAAGCAGCAACAGAACAAGACGAAGCAGCAGCAGACAAAGCAGCAGCAGACGAAGCAGCAGCAGACAAAGCAGCAGCAGACGAAGCAGCAGCAGACGAAGCAGCAGCAGAAGAAGAAGCAGCAGAAGAAGAAGCAGAAGGAGAAGAAGCAGTAACAGGAGCAGCAGTGGTAGATCATGCAGCAGCAGCAGCAGAAGATCAAGCAGCAGCAGCAGCAGAAGAAGCAGCAGCAGATGAAATAGCAGCAGCAACAACAGCAGCAGACGAGGCAGCAGCAGCAGGCCAAGCAGCAGCAGAAGAAGAAGCAGCAGCAGCAGAAGAAGAAGAAGCAGCAGCAGATGAAATAGCAGCAGCAACAGCAGCAACCCAACAAGACAGCTCGTCGTCATCATTAGCAGCAGAATCAGCAGCAGAAGAAGAAGCAGCAGCAGCAGCCGAAGAAGAAGAAGCAGAAGCAGCAGCAGAAGCAACAGCAGCAGAAGCAACAGCAGCAGAGCAGGCAACAACAGGTCGTACAGCAGTTAAGGCAGCAGCACACAAAGCAGCAACAGCAAAACTATCAGCAGCAGCAGCAGCAGCAGCAGCAGCAGCAGCCACAGCTGCAGACGAAGCAGCAGAGGAATTATCGGCAGCAACCGCAGCAGAAGCATCAGCAGCAGAATTACCAGCAACAGCAGAAAAATTACCAGCAGCAGCAGCAGCAACAGCAGCAACAGCAGCAGCAGCAACAACAACAACTGAAGTATCATTATCATCACCATCAACAGCAGCAGCAGCAAAGGCAGCAGCAGGAAAAGCAGCGACAAAAGAAGCAACAGTAGCAGCAGCAAAAGAAGCAGCCGCAGCAGCAGCAGCAGCGACAAAAGCAGCAGCAGCAGCAGCAGCAGCAGCAGGAAGAGAAGTATGTAAGACAATATTAATAACAAAAAAAACTGTTTGTATAAAAAAAATAAAAAAGAAAGAAAATAAAAAATGTACTAGTAATAAACAAATAAATAATAATATAAATAATAATATAAATAAAATAAATAATAATATAAATAATAATATAAATAATAATATAAATAATAATAAAAATATAAATAATAATATAAATAATAATAAAAAAAATAAAAAAATAAATAAAAAAATAAAAAAAGAAGAAAGAAGAATATGTGAATATATACCTATTAAGTTAACTACTGCTGCATGCGATTCTTTCCCTATACAGCAGCAGCAGCAGCAGCAGCAGCAGAAAGAGCAGCAGCAGCAGCAGCTTGTGGTGCAGAAGCAACAGCACGAGGAAGAACAGCTAGAGCAGCAAGAGCGGCAAGAGCAGCAAGAGCAGCAGGAGCAGCAAGAGCAGCAGGAGCAGCAGGTGGAGGAGCAGCAGGTACGTATGTTGCAGATGATGCAGCCGCCGCTTGGGATGCAGCAGCAGCAGCAGCAGCAGCAGATGATGCAGCAGCCGATGATGATGCAGCAGCAGCAGCAGCAGCAGCAGATGATGATGCAACAGCAGCAGCAGCAGCAGCAGCAAATGGGGGATAATATAGTATGGTTAGAGGATGATGACATACCTAAGACAATGCAGCAGCAGCAGCAGCAGCAAATGCTAATATTAGAGCAGCAGCAGAAGCAGCAGCAGCAGCAGCAGCAGCAGTGCCAGACAGTAGAGAGCGTCTGCATGCGCCAAGTAGAAGAAGTAGTAAACGAAGACTGCAGCAGAATAGTATGCAAAAAAATAACGACTACTAGCAGCAGCAAAGAACTGCAGCAGCTGCAGCAGCAGCAGCAGCAGCAGCAAAGAATAATATGTAAGAATATAATGATAGCAGTTCCCTCTATTTGTTATAAAAAAATAATTAATAAAGAAAAATATAAATGTATAAAAAAGAAAAAAGTACAAAAATGTACAAATAAATATATACCTATATATGCATGCATGCAGCAGCAGCATAAGCAGCAGCAGGTAGTGCTGCAGCAGCAAAAATGCATGCGTACTAAAGAAATACAACAATGTAGTCTACGTATTACTGCTGTTGCTGCTAAATGCATGCGCTATACAGAGCAGCAGCAGCAATATGCATGCAGCAAAACTATTAAGACTATTAAATGTTATAAAAAAAAACATAAACATATGCAGCAGCAGCAGCCAGTGCTGCTGCTGCAGCAGCAGCACACGAAGCAGCAAATGCCGCATGTGCAGCATGTGCAGCATGTGCAGCAAATTGAGCATATAGAGCAGCAGCAGCCAGATATACTCATGATGCAGCAGCAGCAGCTGCTGCTGCAGCAGCAACAGGAACAAATAGAACCATACCCTATCGATAATATGCAGATGCAGCAGCAGCAGATGCAGCAGCAGATGCAGCAGCAGCAAATGCAGCAACAGATGCAACAGCAAATGCAGCAGCAAATGCAGCAGCAACAGATGCAACAGCAAATGCAACAGCAAATGCAGCAGCAGCAGATGCAGCAGCAAATGCAGCAGCAGATGCAGCAGCAGCAGATGCAACAGCAAATGCAGCAGCAAATGCAGCAGCAGCAGATGCAACAGCAAATGCAGCAGCAAATGCAGCAGCAGCAAATGCAGCAGCAGATGCAGCAACAGCAGATGCAGCAAGGGTATATGGATCAAGAGATGGTGCTAGAGGATGAAGACAGCTTGCTGCAGCTGCAGCAACAGCAACAGCAGCAGCAGCTGCAGCAGCTGCAACAGATGCAACAGCAGCAACAGATGCAGCAGTTGCAACAGCTGCAACAACAGCAGCAGCAGCAGCAGATGCAGCAGCTGCAGCAACTGCAGAGCTTGCCACCGCAGCAGCAGCAGCTTCTGCTGCAGCAACTGTCACCGCAGCAGCAGCAGCTACTGCTGCAGCAAATGCAGCAACAGCAGCAGCAGCAGCAGCTTGCTTCTGGCTATGATGGAGACGCAATGGGCTACGGCATGTACGGTAGAGACACTCCCGCCGCAGCAGCAGCAGCAGCAGCAGCAGCAGATATGCATGCAGAGGAAGACTATGGCATGCAGATGTGGGGCCGCGCTCTTAGCAAAAGTAATGACGATCGTGCTGCAGCGGCAGAAATTGCTGCTGCTGTTGCTGCTGCTGCTGGCGCAGCAGGAGAAGTAGATACAACTGCTGCTGCTGCTGCTGCTGCAGCAAATGAGGAGGAAGAAGATGAGGAGGAAGAAGAAGATGATTTGCTGCAGCAGAGACAATTAGCAATAAAAAGAAGAAAGAAGATGCAGCAAGCAGGCATGCATGCTGCTGCTGCTGCTGCTGCACCTCCTGTTGCTGTTGCTGCGCCTCCTGTTGCTGTTGCTGCTGCTGCTGTTCCTGTTGCACCTCCCCCTCCTGTTCCTGTTGCACCTGTAGTACCTGTTGCACCTCCCGTTGCTGCTGTTGCTGCAGTTGCTGCTGTTCCTGTTGCACCTGTAGTTCCTGTTGTTCCTGTTGCTCCTGCACCTCCTCCTCCTCCTCCTCCTCCTCCTCCTCCTCCTCCTGCAGGAAAGGAAGCAGTAACTCGTGTATGCCGAGAGGTAGAGAAGCAAGTACCAGCAACATGCACAAGAACAGTAGTGGGCCGTGAGGTGTATACATGCATGCAACAGCAGCAGCAGCCTGTATGTACAGCAGCAAAAGTATTAGTACCTGGTGTATGTACAACTACTGTACAGCAGCAAGCAAAAAATGCATGCATGCAGCAGCAGCAGCAAATAAAAGTATGTAAGGAAGAAATAGTTAATGTTACTGCTGTATGTATAAGAGAGAAACATCTGCAGCAACCATACAAATGCATGCAGCAGCAGCAGCAGCAGCAATGTTATCCTCAAAAAAAACCGCAGCAGCAGCAGTTAGTGCTGCTGCAGCAGCAGCAGCAACAACAACAAAAAGTATGCAAAAAAGAGAAACAACTATGTCCAAAAAAAATAAATAAATTAATTAAATATAAATGTAAACAAATAGTATGTAGGCAGCAGCTGCCTATACACCCCAATACAAGAAATATGCAACAAATTAAACCTGCATGCACGGCTACTACGCTGCTGCTGCAGTGTAGGCAGCAGAAGCAGCAACAGCAGCAGCAGAAACAGGAGGAAGAGGAAGAGGAAGAGGAGGAGGAAGAGGAAGAGGAAGAGGAAGACGGGGAACAGCAACAAGAGGAGGAAAAGGAGGAAAAGCAGCAAATGCAGCACCAACAGCAGAAGGAACGACGACTGCAGCAGCAGCAGGAGACGCAGCAGCAACTGCAGCAGCAGCAGGAAGTAAACTGTTATGCAACAAGAATAATAAGAGATGAATATCCTTGTACTAAATATACATTCAGAACTGCCTGTACACCCCAAACACCACAGCAGAAGCAGCAGCAGCAGCAGCACGTGCAGCAAAAGCAGTATATGCAGCAAAAGCAGCACATGCAGCAACAACGGCGACTGCAGCAAACGCAGCAAATGCAGCAAAAGCAGCAAAGGCGGCAACTGCAGCAAACGCAGCAAACGCAGCAAAAGCAGCAAACGCAGCAAAGGCAGCAACTGCAGCAAGCGCAGCAAAGGCAGCAACTGCAGCAAGTGCAGCAACAGCAGCAGAGGCGTCAACTGCAGCAAAAGCAGCAAATGCAGCAAAGGCAGCAAAAGCAGCAAGAACAATCTGCATAAAATAAACGATAAGAATATTATTACTTATTATATTATTTGCTGCTGCTGCAGTTGCTGCAGCAGCAGCTGCTGCTGCTGCTGACGGTTATTTTATGCGCTTATATCTGATCCTTCTACATAGCAGCAGCAGCAGCAGCACAACCAATGCATGCAGCAGCAGCAAATGCATGCAGCAAACACACCTGCAGCAGCACCGCATTGCTCATGTGCTGCATCGTTTGCTGCTGCAGCAAAATAATGCTGCAGCAAACACTGCTGCAGCAACGAATGCAGCAGCAGCACCAGCAGCAGCAAATGCAGCAGCAGCAGCAGAAGCAGCATGTTAGCTTAATGCTGCAAATGTAGCAACGAACGAACAAAACATTCCCCTTTTTTTAGTTAATTATTATTTATTTATTTATTTATTCTATTTATTTATTTATTTATTTTATTTATTTATTTTATTTATTTATTTTATTTATTTATTTTATTTATTTATTTAATTTATTTATTTGCTGCCTTTGTATGGCCCTATACAACTCAAATCGGCTTAAAAGTACAGCAGCAGCAGCAGCAGCAAAGGCTGGTGCTGCTGCTGCAGATAAAGGTTTAATCTGCTGCTGCTGCTGCAGAAAATAAATATATAATCTGCAGCAGCAGTAGCAAATCCAAATTTTATCTGGTGCAGCAGCAGCAGTAGCAAGTAAAAGTTTAATCGGCAGCAGCAGCAGCAGCAGCAAGTAAAGAATTAATCTGCAGCAGCAGCAGCAGCAGCAGCTCTGCTGCTTGGTGTACGTTTGCTGCCCTTCCAACGTACAGGCAGCACCCCTGCACTCATTTGCTGCAGCAGTTGCAGCAGAGGGAGGGGATTAACGCCTCTTTGGCAGCAAATTGTTGCTGCTTGCTGCAGCGCGAACAGTTTGTCCTTGAAGTGTACAGACAACATATGCAAGCCAGCAGGCAGTATTTGCTGCTGCTGCTGCTGCTGCTGCTGTGCCATTTGGTGCAGCAGGCTAAGCCGACGACACACCTTAGCGCTGCTCAGCAGCAGCTGCTGCTGCTGCTAGACCGCAGCAGCAGCAGCAGCGGCATGTAAAAGTGGGTGAACCGTTCGCTGTGGCCGTTGTTGGTACTGCTGAAGGTGCTGCAGTTGCTGCTGCTGCAGCAGGAGTCTGCTGAGTCCCCCTCGTATGGACACTACATCTGCATATATCTGCAGCGCTACCTCTGTTGCTGCGAACTCGACAGCAGACAGCATACAGGAAGCATAGGGCTGTGTTCTATACAACGGCTTTATTGTGTTCCTCTCGGCAGCACGTCTATATCGCACCGTCTTATGAAAGGCACTGGAGAAGGTGTACCACAGACGGTTGAAGTGTCCAAGTTTCGCGGCATCTCTGCACCATTCAACATACATAACTCATGTGTTATTTTTCTTAAATAAAATTTCATAAGAGTGAGCTTAGTTTAGGCCTATACTCCTTGTGACATAGCCAATTCAAACACCGAACAAGGAAAAACGAATAGGACACAGGCATATTCGCTACTCATGGGGAATCCAAGAGCCATTAGTCGTTGCAGCTCTCTATAACGTGGTTATCTACAATGTAAAAAGGTGATCAGCTAACGGAAAAGAGCTTGCGCAAACCTCGTGCAACCGATGTGGACATAACACACACAATTCACACGGGCGTCTTGGAGGATCCCGGGTCTCGTCAAACTCACATCCTACCACATCGAGCGCATGCAACTCCTCTTACGTGTGGGAGTCTATAGAAATTCTGGGAGGAGCTTTCGATTTGACTCCAGCGAAGCTCCAGAATCCCCAGTAGTTGGTGGCAATTTACTGGGAATGGCATAAGGTCTGTAGACACCAACTCTGAGTGCAACTCCACCACTGAAATGTCTGGTCAATGCTTACTACCTGTGTACAGCACTTGGAAGAGCTGTTTCTGGTCATTTACTGCCCTTTACCGGGCGTGGGCCTCAAGGCAATTCATACGCCGATGAAGGAAACCTAGAGTACCATGCTTCCGAGAGGGAGCCTCGTGGCTGCCGAGTTCGAGTTACCTCTATTGCAGCGACCTCTAGTCATCTCCCACGAAGCTAGACAGCGCTACGTTGCCTACTATCTGGTGAGACGTGTCGTACGGTTTCTGCAGAGATTTTTGAGTCATCCCGGCACGCTCGTAGACACAGCGGCAAGTCAGCAGAAACTCCAGGAATCAGGCTCATAGACGTTTTGCTGCAGAGATACCGTGGCTGTACACTATGCATAAATAATTTAGGGAGGCAGACCTGCGCCATACCGCAGTGCGTATTCCCACCTGAAGCCACAAATTTGCATCCTCCTCTAATTTTCACCTTAGACATTATCTAGAGTCAATGTCAGTTTTAAGTGCACCAGAGAATGCTTTACACGTCCACGGGTTTCTTCTTTCGGGGAAGCAAATTTTGTCGCACAGCCTACATATATAATCGCTGTTAGCTGCATCTATTGGTGCATCAATTGGCATTTTGGCTTTGCCATCATTCTCCGGATAGACTAAACCGTGCTGGCATCAGCTCACGAGAACATGCGAGCAGAGGTATATCACAGATTTTCGTGCTCCACCTTAGCATGCCGTGCACTCGGATCACAATAGATGCATTCTAAAAATAGTTTACCACGCGAGAGTTCAATCTATTCATAGTTTAAGACAGTTTGCACTTTCGACTTTCCCTATGCGTTCCGTCACTGTGAATGGTCCTCTGTAGCGGAGCTTGAACTTGGAGCAGTCGTTCAGTGCCGGGAGCTGTTTGGCACTGAGCCACACCTTGTCCCCAATTGTATAATCGACATCTCTGCGTTTAGAATCTGCGTAGAATTTCTGTCTCCGCTTTGTTTTCAGGATGTGCGCCCGTGCGCGGTCGCAGAGCTGACGGAAGTGCTTGGTCATCGGAAGTGATAGGATGAGGGAAATGGAGCGAAGAATATCCAGGTCAGCTGCCGTTACCGGATTTTCACCGATCATGACCTCGAACGGAGAAAGCTCTGTCGAGAAATGGTGAGTTGTGTTGTACGCTAGCTCCAGTGCAGGTAGCAGGCCCTCCCATTCTCTCTCCACTGGTTGTATGCATGTGCACAGCATCTGCTCCAAGGTCCTATTAACCCTCTCCGTCTGGCCATTCGTCTGCGGGTCGTAGGGGGAGGACATGGCTTGGTTGATGTGGAACCGCGCACAAAGCTGCAAAGCCACACCTCGGATTGGAGCTGGGGGTCCCTATCAGAGATTAGGGTGTCTGGAAAACCATCGTAGAGGATCAGGCGATCCGCAAGAAGAGCAACAGAGTCCGTAGTGGACAACTTCTTCCTTGTAGGGATGAAGTGGGCCATCTTTCTGAGGGTGTCCACCAGCACGAGGATGGCGTCGTTGCCCGAAGACGTACGAGGTAAGTCAGTGGCGAAGTCGAGGCTCACGTGACTCCCCCGTCTGGAGGGGGTAACAAGCTGCTGTAGGAGGCCAGCCGGTTTCCGATTGGTGGACTTCGAGGCTTGACACTACGTAAAAGACTCCACGTAAGCGTTAGCCTATGCCCGCATGCCCGGCCAGTAGTAGTGCTTGCTGATGGCCAGAAAAGTCTTCATCTGACCTGGGTGGCCGGCTGTAGCATGATCGTGGTATTTATACAGAATGTGTGTCAGAAATGCAGGGAGCTGGGGAACACAGATCAACCATACCCCGTTGATGTTGGTTTGCAGGTAGGGAGTCTTATAGCGATCGCCTACTTTCCGGGCTCATGTAACCAGGTCGCGCATGCTCGCACATGGCAGGCAAGTAGGTGATGGTGAGTTCTGGGAACTCAGCGAAAAAGTCGAACCATCGAGCTGTGCGGCCACGAAGTGGCTTTGACGCTTTGAGCTGCTGTAGGTGGGTGAGAGTTTGGTGATGAGTTTAAGCCGTGCCTTTCGACGCCCGAAGCAGGTGGGCCCACTTATCAAGTGCGGTAACGAGGGCCAGGAACCCATGGTTGTAGATATAACACTTCATGTGTGCGGGACTCATAGTTTGACTCAGGAAACCTATTGGCCTTCCTTCCTGCTCCAGTACTGCGCCCAAAGCGAAACCAGAAGCGTCGGTGAAAAGGCTCAAGGGCTTCACGGTGTCGGGAATCTGGAGCGTAGTGTAATCAATGAGCTTTTGCCTGAGTTGGCGTACTGCCTGTGTATGTGCTTCAGTCCACCGGAAAGGGACCCCCTTGCGCGTGAGGTCGACAAGGGGGCGGGCTACTGCAGCGTAGTCTGCCCCCATAAACATGCGGCAGTAGCTCACGGTGCCCAGGAACTGCCGGACTAGGGCATCATTCTCTAATACCTCTGGCCACTGTTGCACAGCGGTAACCGTGTCTAGCGCCGGTTTAATACCATCAGTGCTAACGATGTACCCGGGGTAAGTGAGCTCGCGCTTTGCAAACTCACACTTGCTAAATTTAGGGTAAAAGTGATGGGCAAGAAGGAAGCCCAACACCTTTCGTAGGAGATCGGCATGGCTGGGAAGGTCGGGACTATATATGAGTATGTCATCTAAGTAAGCTATTACCCCTTGGCCTAGTAGCGGTTGTAGATAGGAGTTGGCTGTTTGCTTGAAACTTTGCAGGTGCGCCCTTAAGACCAACGGGTATCACCTTGTATTCGAACAGGCCGATGACTGGACGAAAAGAGGTCTTCCACTGATCTTCCCTTGCCATCCTTATCTTATGGTACCCCGACTCCAGATCCGGAGATGAGAAATATGTGGCACCTCCCAGCATCTCCAAGATGGTTGAGATGGGGGTCAGTGGGAAATCCGGAGCGATAGTGAGTGCATTTACCTCCTTGTAGTTCATCACCATCCTCATCTTCCTCTCTCCTGACCCTTCCGGTTTCTTGTTTACCATAATGGTGTGGGCACATATGGGTGAATAAGTTGGGCCTGTGCATCCATTGGCCGTCAGTCTGGCTATTTCCTGTTTGTGTACGTGAAGTTGTTCAGAGGTCATCCGGTATATGGCAGACTTAGGAGGCAACTTTCCAGGTACCAATAGGATCCGATGATCGTAAGGTCTCCTCGGCGACAGTCCATGGGGAAGCGTGTCTGGAAAGACCCTTCAGTACTCTCGCAGGACTTCTAAGACGGTATGTGGTGTTGTTAACGCAGCTGCCGACTCCATCCACTAGTCGAAGCGCGTGTACTCCAAGGAGGCTGTCGGCCAAAGGGACTCTTCTCCTTCCTATGTCTGTGTCAGGCCCACAGAGTAGCTAGCTTCCTCGGTCTTAGTGGGCGTCACTGTGGTTCCCGCCAGGGAACAACATAAGGCCCCTTGCCCTACTGCTGCAGTTCTCTGGATTTCCAGCTCCTCTCCTGCAGGTACGGTCAGAAAGGCCGATAATCCTTGTAGCGGATGTTCCATTTGCGCTGTGTTCTCCTTTGCTTGTTCCGGTATATCGTCTATGTTAATCTTCTTCTTCGTGCGGGCGCATGATTTGTATCTCCGGGAAGGTGGGCGGATGAGGGTTTTCGCTGTTTTCCCAGGCATATCCGCTACTTGTTTGGCGAGGATATCACTGTTGTCCGTCGCTGCGCCACAGGAGTGGTGCCCATTGAGGGCTTCTCTCCTGGGTGCGAAGTAAGGTGAGTTCGCACCAGCGACCCTGTATATATGCTTGCAACTTATCGGAGTGGAAGGTCCAGGCTACCATCCATGTCGTTAGCCAATCTAGACACACTACCAGGCCATAGGGAACGGGCCCCACTAAGAAATCCCCGCTAAGTCGTACATTCCCACACCACATAACCAGTCCAACCACTTCTCTACTAATCTTCAGTTGCTCCCCGTTAGCTATCGTAAAGATTCATTTCTCTTCTAATCTTTATGTCTTCAGCTGCATGCGTTCTACGGCTTTAGGATTTATGAAACTTCTGGAGGCTAACTGAACAGGTGAGGGACACCCCTTAGCATAGTGACCTAAGCCCCCACACCTTCTACACAGCTCCCCTGGTCGCCTGGTAGTCCCTTGTCGTGTGGGGCTTTGTGGTGCTGTATGACCCCTTCCTCGACACTCCTGATATGCAATGTCCCTTATCCTATTTCGTTCTGTCAGTGTGCGCTCCTATCGTGTGGGGCACTGCGGTGCGGTATGCCCCTTTCTTCGTCACTCCTGAGATGAAATATCCCCTATCCTAGTTCGTTCCCTCGGTGGGCGCCATTCCCTAGTTTCCCACTGACGGGGTGGTATTGCTGTGTAGGGTAGGGTCACAATCTGTCTGTTTTGTGTCTTCCAGGGATCACAAGATTTGACGCTGGCGTGATAAGGCCTCCTCTCACTGCTGAGGCTTCTTCCCATGTAGGGTACCAGACGCAACCTCCCCCCTTAATCTCAAGTAGATATCGCTGGGCAACTTAGCAATAAGGATCTCCATTAATATCTCAGGGGGTAAAGCCTCGCCTTCGCTGATGATAGCGGCAAAGTCAGAGATACACTTGGCGCCGCTCCCTTCCCACTGGAGTGCCGATAGTCGATTGAGGAAGGTTTCTCTGGGCACCGCCCAGAACCGGGCTACCATAGATCGCCTCTTTCCTTGCCAGTCCATGATATTAAACTTAGAGTCGAATAGGATGAACCAGTACAGAAGAGCAGCTCCGGTGAGATGTCTCCTCACCTTGCATCCCCACTGTTCTTGTGGAATGTTTGCTTCCAGGCATGTCATTATATTATAGATGGCGAAGGAAGTACAGCATATTGGTCCCATCCTCCATAGGAAGGCCGGCGACCGGTTCCCCGGCTGGATCACCCCGGTTAGGTCTAAATCCTTGATATTCAGTTCTTGCTGTCTCTAAAGGTGTATCAGAATCAGATGTTAGGCAGATTCTCTCAACTTGGGGTACTTTGTGCAGCCCGGAGCCGTCGTGCTGTTGCTCCCCACACCTGCGCCCATATCCCTCATTTGGGGTGCGATCGTTCCCCGACATCAGATCTATGCGTGTGTACGAGTGTGTGCCAGCTGACTTTAGGAAAAGAGGTTCCCTGAGTTCTAAAAGGAACAAAAAAGGTAGAAAATAAAAGGAAGAACAGAGGTTCCTTTCCTAGTTTCCCGGAAGGGCCCCCAAATGTATACAGCGGTCGTCTACTGTGCTTACGTATACCTACCCACGCCGACTAGCGGCCTGTGGGTTCGTGGTACAACATAGTATCAAAATACGTTCCAGTCTCAATTTATTTCATAAAAAATCCCTAGAAGACAGATCTGATAACTGTTGGGAATTCCCCTCTTCGAGGATCTCGGTCCCGCCCTCCTGACATCGCCAGGCGGTGGTGCGGAAACGTGTGCCCCTCGTTGCCGAGTGCCTGGCCAGCACAGCAGGTCGATCCACTGTTTCCTGTAGACTGACTCTCTAACTTAGTGTTTTTTATACGGTTACAGAAATGATTATTAATAATTAATCATAAATACTCATTTCGGTAACCATATATAATTGCCTATAGACGCCCTTGCTCCCTAGTCCTATAGTGTCGTGTGGCATGGCAGTACGGGCTGGCCCTGCCGCCCATCACCCTGATTCCAGTCGACTACTTCTCTAATTTCCGGTCCCCTATCCCGGTAATACGTACTCTACTGTCTTATTTTTCGAAAGTACAATAGTCCAAACTCTCAAAGTTTAACCATATCTCTCCCCTGTCTCAGTATAGCGCAACTGAAGCTTTCATTTGTGGCGCAATGTAGTGCCCGGACACTACAGAAGCCGAGCCAAGTAACCGTTGAGATACCTCTAAAGCTCCTGAAATTCGTGGTTAAATATCATCTTCCTGGTTAGATATCGGGCAATATTAGGGCATATTAGGACAAATTAATTAAAATGCAGCCGAACTCCTTTTCAAAGTAACTCTGCACCACTTTCCCATGCTCTGCCCATCGTACGGCACCGCCACGCGATGACCAGCGGTTCCAGTTGAACAGGAGCGCATTAGGTACGATTCCCTCATCTTCGAAAGCAGAGGTAATGTGTGTACTTTCTTTTTCCAGGTACAGTCCGTACTTTCTTTTTCTCGATTTGCTATATGGCTACACGACACTTCCAAATACGCAGCAAAGCCTAAGCTGCCGTACCGTACTGCATACACAACCAGAACAGTGTGTCCACTCGACCATGCCCACTCATGAACACAGGAACGAGGCTAAAAACGATATAGGAGCGCTTGGCTCGCGCAGTCGATACATGGCTGCGTTTACGTAGCCTGCAATCACTGCAGCGCCGGGGGGTCAAATGGAGCTGCCGGCCTGTAGCAAACAACAGTGGGAACTACAACTCATCGTAGGGTACTTGACAAAATACTAACTAACGCATATATTACTACCAGAAAATAGCGACAGGAAGTCGATATTACTGCTGTGCAGGATTATTAGCTTAGTTTAGCCAATTCGAAGTGTCATTGTGTAAATTTCATGAATGAAGGTTTCATCCCGCTCCGACAGCCACGCAGCAAATAGTTTACCGCCAAAGCCGAACCCGCGAACCCAAGTGATACAGAACTGATATTGATGACAATAAATTTCAAACTCAATATCGCTCATCCATGCCTAATGCTGCAACAGATTTGTAGAAGGGCACGAGCAGGAGCAGATGCGGGCGCGGACACAGTAACTGGCACAAGCAGAAGCAAGCACGCCAGCATTGATCTGATACTGGGCACACCTCAGGTTGTAGAACAACCTACAATCTTTCACTATAATCGATGACGGGCATAAGCTATATAAGGTGCTATTAAACGCCCGCATACTCGTCGTGCCAGGGGTATTTGAAATCTGACGTACATACGCCTGCGGACGCAAGTGCCCTCTTCGAATAGTCAGAATACAATGGAATGAGACGATCAATCAGTCCACCAATGTGCATACTGAGCTGGCCTAGGACACGAACAACCAATATCCTTTGGAGACGGCTATTGACAGTTCAACCACGAGTTTTAGAGGCGCTTAATGCAGTTGCAATTTTGCAACTGCTGAAATGCACAGTTCACGCGAAATAATATCAAGTCGGCATGACCGAGTATGTGCACCCGCTGCCTGAGAAAAACAAGCGAAAGCCTCGCGTCTATATATATGTATATGCATTCCAAAAACAGCCGAATATATCGAATCTACACCCTTGAAGACTAACGGCACAGCAACACGTATGACGCACAACTCGATTTGGAGTCATCTTTCGGCACGACTTCAATTAATGTAGGTCAGCCTAGCCCACGGTTGCAGCAAATACAAGTTGATGGCCGAGCGTTCAAGGGCGTGCGAGTTCGGCCTCGTGAAGTACACATTCGACAAAGATTCTCCAACACTCAAGGAACACAGCTCAGAGCATATGTCTCAGAGACGTGAACTGGTGAGTCCTAGCGCATGCACATGAAGTGAACCCAGCATGCCGTCTCGAGATTTTGCAAAGACCGTTCTAGGACACTCTCAGTGATCACGGCGTCATCAGAAACCATAGAGTAGCGAACAAACCCGCAAGGGATTGGGATGGAAACCCACCTCCTGCATGCCGAAAAATGACCCACATGACCCTCCTCCCTCTGGTAAAAATACACAAGCCAACGCAGGTACGCCACTAGGTGGATTCGTTCCAATTGCCACAAACGGTAGCAAAAATTAGCCAAAGCCCATATACCACAACTCTATCATGGAATGCGAATCAAAACTTGCGTCCCCAAAAATCCAACATGTATTCAAAAAAGTGAGTGCTCTCGATGCCCTGTAATGCGATGAAATGTAGAGCCACACGGCTGGCATTCTTCCCGCATCAAACACAAGGTCACAACCCTGGCCACGGATCAAGCGCGGGGTTCATAAAGAATGCAATCCTTCCCTAAAGAAGCAGCTGCAACAAAGCTAACACATAAACCCTACGTCACCATCAACGTGCGATAACACAAATTTTCCTATGCGATTTCGCCATCGCTCCACGGTCCCTTTGAGACGAACGGTCTTCGCCACCAAAGGAGGCAAATAGAGAAGAGCTATGTGAGTATTCCAGCATAAGCAAGGAGATATTTCGTCTTACTGCAATGCACAACACTCAGCTCTGAAACCTCCTGGCTGAGCAAAACGCTTGCTGAGCTAAGCAGTTGCAGCGTATCTGCCACCACGAGACCTCTTAAAAAACAGTAAACCTTGAAGGGCCACTCTCTAAAATATATAGCGGTCAGAAGGAAATGCAAGCAAACATTAGAATTCTACCACGCCCAGCAAACGTTATTTCCAACGTGGAACGGGAAAAGGCCAAAACGTCAACGCGTCGACCGTTCATCCGCGCATCCAGCCCACAACACGAGGAAAGACAATAATAAATGTTAGGGTTGAGCGTATACGCATCTTTCGCACAATCCGAAACAATCAATAACTTCGCGCGTGTGTCTGTAAATATTCCGAAACCGTTTCTGCTCCCGGTACTACCGGAGTGCTCCGATGTAAATTATTTGATCTACGCGTTGCAGTCCGATATTCATTGTGCTGATCTGCTGACTTCAGGCTTATTCACTGTTGCCGTTAGCCGCTCGTCGTCCTGCTGGATGCTGCATTAATTGCCACTCTACTTCGTCACGTCTCCGTCCAGATACTTCCTACGCTCACAGAAACTGAGTACTAGGCAGCCGCCGTCTACCACGACCTTCCAATTAATCTACATTTTGGCACTGTTTTCAAACAGCAAAATACAGTATTTGGACAGAGCAAGCTATTTACAACATGACATTTCATCTTGGTGTGCCACAGGTGAAGGCGTCTCACTAATTACGAATTGGATTTACGCCACAAGCAAACGCAGCCGAGGAACTAACAATCTGCGCAATGGCCAGAAAAGCATCACATTCATCTTGCGATCACTGTGCTTCAATGCTCTGCCAATGCAAACACGGTGAGTGCATAGAAACACAATAATCCAGTCAGCAGCAACAGTTGAGAGCATGAGCCGATGCCACCCGGGTTGCCTATTGCGCCGTTTCAAAAGCCTCCCCCGTCTCGACATGGCACTAGCTACAAGGAACCAGTGCACTCTATTGGCGCAACCTCAATCTACGCAATCACACACCGAAGTCATTACTGCTTACTGCAAAGTGGAACTCGCTACCTACTTCCTACAGAGACAACAACGCCTTTGTTTGCATGGCGCGTATTCACCCCTCACCTGCACAATCTAGTTGGTCTTGCGCAAGCACAAATACGCATTCGTGCGAATATCAGGATTTCCCTCATTTCGTTCCCGTTCTACACGGGAAATTGTTGAACGCCACCAAGCCTTCCAACAGCAGAACATGCGCAAAGGCCCAACTAGGGAATCGTACAATAGCAGCTGCACTTGCCACGCCTTGAACAGCATTGCATTCCTCTCGAGAGGCCGTCTCGCGACTCGTGCTACTGGAATGTTGAAAAGCTGTCAAATGGACTGCCTGCAACTACATGCGGGAGATAATCCCAAGGGCTATACCTGCGAATCAGGATATTCTCAATGCAGCCTGTTGATGCAGGTAGATCTGTCAACGCGCCCAATCTTCTCATATGGAAAAGGCGATAAAGCACATGGTGAACTCGAGGTTGTAAGCGCCTGGTGCCACAACCAAACACATGGGGGACCCGATCAACCGTCATGCTTCAGTATTTGCTTCTTGCCTTTAACCAGTTTGAGGAGCGTTCTCAAAGCGCGTTTGCATGGCTGTATGGTGACTGCAACTTGCTTATTTGACCGGCCATTTAATGGGATGGAATGGCTACAATTCCAGATAGGCAAAAACATGTATGGCGTCCTAAGCAGCTTGCAGCTTGATGAGCTACATACACGCATTTGACTCAGCTGAAGGTACTACAACAGTACAGTGTGGGAAGCGCAGCACTGGTCAGTACGCTAGCTGCGCAACTCAACTCATTTTACACGCCGGAACACCACGGCACCAGAACAGCGTCAAGCCGTGCACCCCTGCAACCTCACTACGAGATTGAACAGCAGCAATAACAAATTAAAGATGTATGTCAATAGCAAGATGGGTGTACACGGATACGCAGGACGCGACAACCGCGCCCTGCCACGTCCGTGGCTAACCCCAGTGACACACTGGTGCATTCGGACACAACACACAGCCACTCAATTCTGTAATGCACATTCTCTGTCGACGATTGGTCTACAATAACTCCCCTAAAGCAAGCGCAGAAAGTCCACTTCAACCTCAATTCCAGCACGCCCGCCTACAAACTGGTTCACAGCTAGCCGAAGGCCACCCTGAAAACCAAGGAGCACTTTTGGATTGCCCTCAATCCCAAAATCACCGTGCCCTGTGTCGCCAATATGGGTCTATATACAAACCCATATCTCATCGTGCTCTAATGCAGAACACACAGAAGCAATACCTACGCTCTGCGGCAGCCGCTTGTTAAGCTCAGCTATTCCAACTGTTCTATGCTACCACACACTTCAACGGTCAAGGTTGTCAGGCCGAGCACAATTCAGGGCAATGAAAACAAATTGGGATACGGAGACTGCTGCGTCCCCACTTCACAGACTCAGATTCCCAGCGAACGCAAAGCATTTCTCCCCCTAAACCCTTACAAGCTGCGCAAACCAGGCCATTCAAGGGCTAGCACTTCGGCATTCTCTATCAACTGCACTTTGTATCATAAATCAGTCCCTTCTGATAACAAAGGTACAACGTCCACCAGCAAGCAGCGTTAGACTTCAGTGCCTCTAGATCCACGCTTGCAACTGAGTTACACCACCAACAACAATACGGCCGTCAGCACACATCGAAGGATAATTTCCACAAAAACGGCAAAACCTCTGCATTGTGAAGAAGCTGAAGCAGCTCTCCAACACAACCTAGATGTTCGATGCGCACAACAAGGCGCATGCACCAGAGATGAGAAGCCTCGGAAGAACAGACGCATGACACTTTGATCGCATACCCTACAAATCTCACAGAAACATTTAAAACAAGTCCTTGAACACAGCCTTGAACACAACAACCCCCAACCCAAAAATGCAAGACAACGCAGATGGTCTGGGCGTCGCAACCCTAAAATGGATAACACTCAGCTAAAGCAGGGAGGATCTGCAATTGTATCTTCACACCATCCCCCCCTGCGCCCAAGGAACAGCTAAGCATAGTGCAGAGCATTCGACCTAGACTCATTATCGCTGTGTGATTGTTGCTGAGCTAGATGGTGAACACTAGTGCTGGTCTCAGGACTCACTAAAATGCATTTTCGCCCACCATAGGAAAGACTTTGCAGCGTACTCGTTACTGTGCAACTGCCGACCATCGAGGCGCACTTCCTGTCGATGCACAAAACAACTCGTCTGTCATGTCGGTGAGAAACCACAAACAGACGAAAAGCCCTTTATTTATTTCGCATACGCCACAGCATCCACATAAAAGATCCAGCACTGCGCCTTACATTCAAGGGAAAAACAACTTCTCAAGGCCCCACCGCCGGGCGTAAAATTAGCAACTGTACAAAGATCAGACACAGGCAAATACGCGCGCCGTTCTTCTCATGCCCACTTTATATCGCTGGACAGCACAGCGCCAAAACATGGTATAGCCATGCAGCATGGCTACGACGCCAAGCACCAATCTAAACCCACTCCAAAGGTAACTCGTCCTCAAACGGGGCTGGTCTACGCTGTAGCACCCGAGCCCGTCCCACGCTATCCTCGCCCTCGAGCCTATCCGCAGATGTGTCTAAACATGCCGCTTGCAATTACTGAGAGGATGGGGCAAACACCAAATCTTGCAGCGCACAATCTGCATAGGTGACCACAAGATAGAGTGTAACAATCCTACGCAATCCATATATATTCCCCCCCGATATGGGAAGCCCAAATTCTACATGAACTCCAGGGCAGACAACATAAACACGCCACTGCCCCCTAACCCTCCAAGTCTCGCTAACGAATCAACCTCAAACCACGCCCGTAGACGCCTAGCATTTCGGGCACTAAGGAATTGAAAGTACAGCAACAATGGAGGAGGAACCAGGTTCAAAGGTTTAGACTTCTTCAGTGGACCAACATGCCACTGAACAGAGTCAAGCGTAGCCCATGCAACAACGCTCCTACAAATAATGCACTTGATAGAAGCTCCTCCGTACACACCTCACAACCAGCAATAGCGCGTTGCAGTCCGGGACCATGCGAAGACTGGCCTGCAGGGCGCTCACTCCAAACCATAACGTAAACGGCAATACACTACCCGGAAGAACGTATACGCCTACTGGTAAAGTTTAGGGGCCAGCTCCCCAGATTGGTGTATTTTCCCGAATTTCATATGGTGGCACGCTTGACACAATCAATGTCAACCGGAGGCATACAAACCGCCACGCTTGCGCATGCAAAGCGTTCATGCGAATACAATACAAAACGTACAAAACATTGCGTACGTTCTGTGCCTAACACAATATCGGAACTAAAACGTGCAGGCCACGGATCAAAACCGGGGACAATAAGGGTGCAATCGTTCCCTAGAGAAACAATTTCAACAAAGCAAACTGGTAAACCCTAAACCGCTATCAATGTGCCATAACCCCAATTTTGCCATGCAACCTGGCCTTCGCACTATGGGCCTTTTGAAATGAACGGGCTTCGTTTCCAAAGGAGGCAAACGGAAGAGCCATCTAGGACAGGGTTGTCTACTTCCAGCGCACGCAAACCGGTATGCTGTCTTTTTGTGACAGGTAACAAACAGCAGTGGAACCTACTTTCTGTGCCTGGCGCTTGCTCAGCTCAGCAACTGCAAATGTTCTTTGCCACCACAACACCTCTTGAATAACCCACAAACCCGTGAAGGCTCATCCTCAAAAATATAGAGCAGTCAGAAAGGGATGCAAGCGAACGTTCCAATGCCACCATGCACAGCAAATGGTATTTCTAGCGTCGGGTGGGAATAACGCAAAACATTAACGCGCCGACATTCATCCCCTCATCCTGCTCACAACGCCAGAAAAGACAACAACAGGTCTAGCAGAGGGATGAATATGCTCTCATCGCCGACAGTCCACACGACCAAGAACTTTGCGCTTGTGTATGTAAATGTGCCAACCCACCTCCTGCTCCGGCACCACCCGACTGCTCCAATGCAGCATATGTGATCTATGGCATCTACTCCGATATATCCCAGCCATACTGCACTGATTTGTTAACTCCATGCGTACTCATTGTTGTCGTTAGCCGCTTGTTGCCCTCTTAGGTGTTGCATTTACCGCCACTCTACTGCGGCACGTCTCCGTCCAATCAAACACACTCTCGTACCCCACGTAAACAGAGGACTAGACAGATGCGGTCTACCACGACCTTTCGAGCAATCCACATTTTGGTACTGCTTGCAAAGGCAAAATCCACAATACCTGACCAGGCCTGGCTATTTACAATACGACATTTCGAGTTTGCGTGCCACAAGTGAAGGCGTCTCGGTAGTTACCAACTCCGCGTACTCCACAAGCTAACGCAGTCGAGGGACTAACCGCCTGCACAATGGCCAAAACACCATCACATCCATCTTGGAAGAACTGCATTGCCCTGCCAAGGCAAACTCGGTGATGTACATGGAAACGCAGTCATCTACTAAGCAGCAACCGGTCAGAACATCCATCCATACCGGTCGCGTTGCACATTGCGCCTCTTCAAGAACTTCCATCGCCCCTACCTGCTACTAGGTACAAATCGCAACACAACAGTCTGTTGGTTAACCCTGATTCTACTCAATAATATGCAGACGTCGTCACGCTGACTGCAAAGTGGACCGCGCCACTTACTACCTAGAGAGACAAGAACGCCGTTATTTGCATGGAGTGTAGCCATCCCTTACCGGCGCAATCTCGTAAATCGGAATACGCATTCGTGCGAATATCAGGAGTTTGTTCGGTTCATTCACGGATATGGACATACGAGAAATGTTTGCACTACACCAAGGCTGCCCATAGTTGAACCGGCACAAACGAACCAACTAAGGATCCGTACAATACGTGAAACAACAGCAGCACTCGCCACGCAATGAGTGGCATGGCATTCCTATCGAGAAGCGTTTCCCGACGAGTGCTACCAGAATGTCAAAACGCTGCCAAATGGACTGCCTGCAATTCCTCTCGGGAGGCCCTCTCGCGACTCGTGCAAATGCAATCTCGAAAGGTTGTCTAGTGTACTGCTGCAAGCACATTCGGGAGATAATCCCAAGGGATATACCTGAAAATCAGGTTGTGCACAACCCAACCTGATGGGTGCAGGTAGATCTACAGAAGAATCCAAGCTTCTCATATAGACCATATGATACAGAGCACCGTCCAACTCGTGAGGCAGTAGAGACCTGCTGCCACAATCAATCACAGGAGGAATTCCGATGAACCGTTGTGCCTCAGTGTTTGCTGCTTGCTTTCAGGTAGTTTGGTGAGCTTTTTCAAAGCATACTTTTATGCCTGTATACTAGGTGCAACTTCCCTATTTAAGCGTGTTGGATTAATGTGGTGGAATGGTTCGGACTCCATGTTAACATCAATTTAAGGTGTACTAAGGAATTTCGTTAGCTGCATAGTGGCATGCTATACGGAATTCCTCCTGTGATTGATTGTGGCAGCAGGTCTTTACTGCCGCACTTGTGACCACTGAGAAGAGAACCCAAGTCCCAAATCTTGCAGCGTACACTCTGCATAGATGACCACGAGATACAGTATGCCAATCCTACACAATCCATAAATATTCCCCCACCAAACAGGGAAATCCAGCTTCTACATGATCCCCACAGCAGACAACATACACATGCCACTGCCCCCTAACCCTCTACATCTCGCTAACAAAACAACCTCAAACCACGCCTGTAGACGCCTAGCATTTCCGGCACTAAGGAATTAAAAATACAGCAACAATGGAGGAGGAGCCGGGTTCAAAGGTTCAGATTTTTTCAGGAAAGGAATGGCAACTGCACTATTGCGCATGCATAGTTCGTCACGAAGACGCATTCTCCTAGTAGCTAAGAAAACCCGTTTTCCGAGCAAAATAACGACGGTGAGCTTGCGCCCTCATACCATTCTACGCAATTTGTACACCCGTTTCTCGTGTCCTGAGCTGCTGCACGCTTTTCACCGATGAACCTCGGAGGCTAGAAGGCCAAAGAGGAAGCATACTTCCTGTTTCCACCGTGGCAACATCCCGGACTCGGCATCAGCTTTGGTCTACCTATGTTTGAGCTATCTCTAGCAGGTCAACGGAAATCAGCGATAGCGGCGATTGCTCCCTGGTGCCTCTTGGCTCAGGTGCCACATATTCTTGCCACCCCGAACCTATAAAGTAGTGCCCAAACTGCAATGCAGCTGATCAGTCGGCAACATTCACCAGAGTAAAGCCCTCGCTCACTAGGTAACTGTCTTATAGCCTGCTCGCACCAAGTATATCTTGCTCTAACGCGGCCAGCCTTCCAATAACATCAGACGAAGCACGAGCAACCTCATGTCAGCTCATCGCGTGCCCTGTTTAGTTGCAGCAGGACATTCCAGAGCAAACATAATGTGGATAGAAAACCATCAACTGCCACATTTCCCTGCTAGTGTGTTGTGCAGTGGACCGTAAGGCTCTGCCGGGATCTTCAAGAAAGTAAGACAGAAGCACAGGGGAATGCACTACTGCACTTGCTTTAGCTAAAGCTCTAATGGATGCAGAGCCCGGAGAATTCATTCGTTGGACCAACATGCCACTGAACGGAGTCAAGCGTAACCTAAACAACAAGGCTCCTACAAATCACGCACTTAACAGAAGCTCCTCCGTATACACCTCACAACCACCAATTGTGCGTTGCAATGCGGGACTATGCGCAGACTTGCCTGCAGCGCTTTCACTCAACAGATTAACATATACGTAACAGTACACTACCCACAAGCACGCATACACCTACTGGAAAAGTGTAGGGATATCAACCCCACGGGTTGGTGAATATTCCCAACTTTCAGACGGTGACAAACTTGGCCCCATCAATCTCTACCGCGGGCATACAAAGCGCCACGCTAGCGCCTGCAAAGAGCTCAACCGAACACAGTGAGGTAACCAACCGGGGTACTGTGAAAAAGACCTACATACAGCAAAAACTGTAGCAAAATCCAGCCACCGACAGATTTGAAAAACCCAGACGGTCTTCCCCATGCCAACATCCAAAGTTAGGAGGACAACCTAGGGCAGTCAACTAGAGGTGCAACATATCTAAGGTGGCAGCCTAAACCTTTCAACTGCCTGCCGATTCACGAGCCTCCCGAAGTACGACTTCCACAAAGATTCCGTATGCTCAAAAAGCACAACTCGAAGCAAAAGTCCCAAAAGCGTGCGCTGGCGATTTCCTGCGTATTGACATGGAGTGAGCCGAGCACGCCCGTTGGCAGGTTTTGCATATTCCAGGCACCCTGGGGTGGTCACAGCGTCATCAAAACAAAGAAAGTAGAGAGCAAACCCTTTAGAGATTGGAATGCAAACGCACTTCCTGAGTGCCGAAAAATTCCTCATATGACCATCGTGCTCCTAGCAGGAATACAAAGGTCTCCCCAGCTACGCAACTAGATGAGCTCACTCACGGTGCCAGAAACCGTAGCAAAAGTAGCCACAGCAGCTCTACCACAACTCTATCATGCAGGTCAATCAACGTCTGTGTCTCCAAAACCTCCAGCGCATAAACCTCTTGCTTGTGGACATCTTCCAAGAGGTGGATGTTGTCGATGTCCTCTAATGCGATGAACTGCAGATTCAGACGTCCGACGTACCAACTGGATCAAACACAAGGCCACAAATCGAACGTACTGGCCACGAACCACAACGGGGGATAACGAAGGCTGAAATTCTTCCCAAGAATAGCAACTT
>NW_013566512.1:0-26941 GCF_000499605.1 Eimeria maxima | reverse complement strand
TATATATATATATATATACCTCGGTTGCTACTCAAACAAGAGGATAATACTTCTGCTATGGTGTAAACGCCACCGTTTGCAGGACAAAGCCTTCGGCTCCGCCGAATACCACCTCACCATCCTTTCTATGCTGCACGATGTGTACAGTGGAGTTGATGGACAGCGCGTCCAGCTGCGAAATACCTGCAAAATCATCATCGAATCAGGCAAGGTAAAGCGCAATACTCTGCAGTTCACCAGAACAAGAACTGCGTCATTACGCAACTGGTTCAATGGCGGTACCACTAGATGCGGCGCCTGACAAAGCTGAAGAAGCTTACGGGGTAACAAATCCGTCACTGCCTGTCTGTAGCCAGGCCCCAAGGACGCCTGTAGTGGGTTCCGCTCGAGGTAAAGTGTATCCAGAGAAGGAAGCTGCTGCAAGCAGCGAATCTTATCGAGACTCGCCAGACTATTGTCATTGAGCTGCAGTAGCACCACCAGCATAGCATCTCCACTGAATTTTCCAGCACCTCATCGCCTTTCAGACACCCGTGAGCTTCCAACACGCGTGCATTCACAAGCAACGGCGGATGATGGTGCGGTGGAGCAGGAAACCCCCTGCTTACCCATAAATCCTGCAGCTGCGGCAAAGAAGCAAGAGCTTCAACACTGTCGATTCTGTTGCAGCACAAGTCAAGCACCATTAACTCCACCTGCAGCCCACCCAGCATATATCCACAACGAAGTCACGCCATGCGGCAGACGCAGGGGTAAACGCCCAGCAGTGCACAGGGGCCAGAGCAAAGAAACGCACACATGTGCAAAACCGCGGCGACGTAGGAAGCGGCAGCAGCCAAAAAAAGAACACGGTGAGACAACATAAGTGCTAGCATAATGCTCTTACCAACTGGCGAATCTCTGAAGGAGGCGAAGGAAGATTATTGTGCGACAGATAAAGCTCGCAGAGTTTAGGGCAATTCCCAAAAAGCGCAGGATTCCACTCTTCAATGCGGTTGGACTGAAGGCTGACACGGGCCAGCTGCGGAAGGCATGGCAACTCCTGCACAAACCCCGCCACAAAGGCGATCCATCATGAACTGAAGAGTAGCAACAGTGGAGGAAGCGTCAACAGCAGTAACTCTAATACCATCAGCAACATTCGCACCACCAAAAGGCTCAAATGAACATAAATGATACGGTCAAGTGACAAGCGCAGAGAAACACAACATACGGGAAGTTCACCCTGTCAGAACTGATGCCCCAAGGTGTCCCCCAACTCCACCCCACCGCAGCGGTTTGGATATAGTTCGAAATGTTACGAACAGGAGTTTGGTCCAAGCAGCCGAAGCTGGAGGCAACACAAGAAAGCGTCACTGAGGCCACCCACTGTACCGCAATCCGATAAGCCATGCATACCATCCATAACTCTAAGAATGATGAGAGCAGCCTACTCCAGAAGACCCTAGACCCCATCAAAACCTTAAGCCCTAAACCACATACACACCATGCGGGTTATTTTGTTCCGGCCCAGCCATAATTCATTCAGATTTGTCAAATTTTCTATGCCCTCTACATCGCGAATCCTATTTGATCCCAACTCCAGCGTGCGCAGCTCCTTTAGCGTCGAAAGGCCCTCAATCTGCCAACATCCCAATGCACACTGCATAAGAACCTATAAAATTGCTGCCGCGATCAGCGTCTTAGCTGTTCCTGCTGCGCGCGCTCCTGTTCTGGGTGTTCCTGGGTTTGCTGTGTTCATGCGACGCACATACCTTGGATATTTTGTTGCTGGAAAGAAATAATTCTCGCAGATTGACGAGAGTTTCAAGATGCTCAATGCGTCTAATATTGTTGAATGACAAGTCCAAGACCCTACAGGCACGGCAGCCCATTCTACAGCTCTCAACAGGGCGATTGCGAGGAATGAGAAAACGCCCACTCCCCGCGCATATTGGAGAAGCAGCAATTCACCTCAAAAAGGCTAAACCTAGGTAGAAGCAAGAAGCAATGACGACAACGGGAACATGAAGGCGAACCTGAGGTTCGTTAGGTGCTGTATGTTATCTATGCGCCTGATATGGTTCTGGTAGAGCTCCAGCTGCTCCAGCGATGGGCCCTGTTCCTCGAGGCCTTCAATGACTGTAACTTCGTTCGCAATCAATGCAAGTTTCTGTGCACGCATAAACGGAGCGAGCAAGTAGCAACAACGCACAGATGTTGTTGGAGCCAGCAAAGGATGGAAACAAGAGTGTTGGGGTTTGCGGGCACAACACAGCTCCCAAAACAGTCACCCATGTTGACTGTAAGGCAATGAATAAACACACTACGCCACAGACCTTAAGGTTCTTGAAGCCACTTAGGTTTTCAATCTTGAAGATGCGGGCGGCCTGGAAGAGGAGCTCCTCGTCGTTGGAATCGAGAGGGATATCGATTCCCAGGCGCTGGGCGTGCAAGCTGTTGCCTTCTTCATCTGGAGAGGAAACGTCTGAACATTTGCGAGCGTTCTCTGACTTTATGGGGGAGGTGGTGGGACGTTGAACCTCCGCACCTACACCGGTGCCTGGTGCACTGGTGGGCGGGGGGATCCCCTCACCGGCTTCACCGCTCTCTGGGCCACAGTGAGCACACACACAGAACAAAACTGCTGAAAATATACTCTTAAATTTCCCTACAACGCTTTAGGCATGAGAAAGTCAGCTGCTGCTGCTCACTAGACTCACCGGCTGGGCCCATCGCTCATGCTGTAATGCCTGGCAGTCCAATGAGTCCGGCGTTCTCAGGGAAGAGTTGAGAATTACAGTGGAAATACAGACTGTAAATCAATTCAACTCTGTAGCTTTATTCACAATAACTAGGACGGCTAAGACCGAGGGTCAACAACAGCAGTGGTTGGGGCTGGCATCGCAGGAACGTGGTTAGCGACGAGATTTAGCCGTAGTTACCTTCCGTGTCCACCGAGCATTTCAAGTAGGTCTTGCTGCCCTTTAAATGTAGCTACAAAGTGGCCTGTGGCCTAACGAGGCCACGGGCACCCAGCTTACCCTAGGTGCTTCTTGGCAACAAGATCCACGCTGCTCGCTAAAAACAGGAGCCGCCCCTACAAGCCAAAGGACGCCCAGCAATGAACATGAGCAGCGCATTTAAACAGTTGGCTCATACACCTCTGGACCATAAGTATAAACTCAATAAAACTAGCAACATATACGCCTGGAGAACCGGGTCAATTGCAACACGACGAAGGCAAAACATCTTTAGCAACTGGCATGCTTAAGGCTAGCCGGTGAGGCAAGACAAACATTTTCGAATTAAAAGTTGACCATGCAGCGTCCCCCACCGGAGTTGAAGCTAGTTTCAGCTGAGCGCAGAGATCCACCTCGCAGTCTCGTGCAGGGAGGTTCGCTGTAGAGGGGTAGATGCGTCACTCCCGTTACAGTATTGAGATAGCCGCCGACTATCCATACGCGGAGGAAAACTTTGGAATAGTTGGGGCCTCATAGCGAACTGTATCATGCTCTGTCTGAAGATGCGTGCATTTTTCCCAGCCCGTAGGCTGGCTACGACGCGTTGTGCACTGTCTGCAGTGTTGGAACATCCATCAGAATGGGGCTTCTTCGACCCTTTAAACGGGGTTATGTTGAAGAACGGAGTTGCTTCAACTCGTTTTGCATTTCATGAAGCGCCCGCTCGCCACTGCGCCACTTCCGCCATCATGCCGCTACGCTCATGACGCAACGAGTTTGACCAGCTAGTTAGCTATTTTGGGGGAATCTTAGGAGAAGTATATTAGCTCCACTGAAGCTCTAGTGCACCTCTGAGTGGGACCCTACTAAGAGCGTGGACTATCTTCACGCTTTGTAGAAACGCATGCTTACGAGAGGGAGGCGCGAGCTCAAAAAATACTCTTCCACATACGAAAAGCCAGACATTACATCATTGACAGGCCATGAAGAACCCTGGCATGAACAAGGGAAGATTTGCAGATGCTTTCGATAAGATGCACCCCAATGATTCCCCCTCTGCGTCTCGCGACAGCGAAGAACAGCTACGATGTACCCTATCTCAGGGAGCCGAGTACAATTTGGGATCTTCGTCAAGATGAAAGCCACACAGCACCCCAAATATCCAGCTATCCAAATATCCAAAAGCAAACACTGTCGGGAAAAGTACCCCAAGAATCTCATGCTTTTCTTCATGTGTGCAGTGCTTCTTCGTAATCTACCGAAGGAACTACAGTTGTAACGCTCATCGCCTTCGTTACAAAGGGCGGTATGGGACATGTGGCTATATCTATGCGACTTACCCTTGTTTATGAGCACACACCATTATAGAGCAATCTGAATATGCGCTGATGTGTAGCTTTATCAACATCCCGGCAAGGTAATAGGGACAACCCAAGAAAGCGGAACAAGCACGGCAAGCTATTCGTGCAACATTGCTGCAGGATGTATCAGTCCTTGCAAAACAGAAGCTCTGAGGTGATCCCGAAGATTCTAGGTTGACTACCAGTAGTAGAGCCGTGGAGAGAGGCAATCCTCTACTATCCTGCCGTGTAGAAGGAGCTACGCGGGAACCAAAGTGGAACTCACAATTGTCAGGATTTGCAAACGAAGCAACGAGAAAGAACCAAACTCTTCCGCACATGGCTGAGAAAGACGAAGTAAGTTTTGTAAGTGGGATAGTTATAGGGCCTGTACATGTTGAAGATGTGGTCGGCAGTCCCACCCAGAACAAGGTGGGCCGCCAGTACAGGCGGGAGCCTGCAATCTCGGCATTCGACGGTGAAGTAGAGACAAGAGCTAGTGCTTTGTTTGTCACGGGTCAGATCCCCCTAGCCCCAAGTTGCTGGCTCATGCAAAATGTAAAAGGGTTGGAAGATTTTGAGCGATGTCGCGAGGGTTATCAACGCAAGCCAGAGAAAGGCAGTGATCCCAGCGCACCATGTTAATATTGGGAAAAAAGAGATGGCGGTAGCACCGACAACTCCACTTCGAGCTAACTGCGTGCTTAAGTAAGTTAGAATTAATGATAAGGAGTTGCTAGCGCCACTTGACACGGGCTGCGAAGTGCACAAGGAATCTGAAGATACGCGGATACGATGCGCCACCTATAACTCCAGTGATTGCCAACGCCTCGACTACTAAGCTACACCAATGGCAGGGTGCCGGAACGCTCACCTGTTTACCCATGCTACTTAAATACTTGCTGGAAATGCACAGGATCCCTGTTGTGGGGAAACGGCAATGCGCTAAAGCTCTTTTTATAGTGCGGCCAGAATGTCCCATTTCCTTTCCTAATTGGACATGACACGATACCAATACGTTGGTCACAGCTGCGGAAAATGGGGTAAGTTCTCGTCACACAGCAAAAAGGTGGATGATCACTTAGCACCGCATGGTTTCGATCCATGGACCTGGGGGTTATGAGCCCCCCACTCTCCCACTGAGCTACGGTGCTTATGCTGGTCTGCAACATTTAATGTGGGGTAATTGGAACTGGAGAAAATTTACGTATTTATATGGCTTCGTTCATGTCGTTGCACCTTATTTGTGTTTTCCTTTTCTGCATGGCTTTCGTGTTAGCAGCCCCTTGGGCCCCCACGCTGTGACAATTTGTTGTTTACTGGGGCATTGCACTTGAAAGCACCTTTTTTATTGAAATACTTTGAAACTCAGCTTTTATTTGACTAACTAAGGGGCAAATACTGGTGAAATTGGGGAGAAATAACTCAACCTGAGGACCGCCAGTGATCGCCTGATTGGCGGCAGCGCTACCAGGGCTGGCAGGCGTCGGCAGCCCCCGCTTGGTTCTAGTATTCCTCCACGAATTTTTGTTTTTTTGCGTCCCACACCACATCCTTTAGTGCTGTTCGTTCTCTTAAGGGGAGTTTGTGAGGCTGGCAAACTGCAGACAAATGCTTCCTCGGCGGCCCGTGGAGCTGGGCAGCCCGTTTCCGTGTCGCGGCCGAACCGCTCGGGGCACGGGCCCCCAGTGCTCCTGCTATGGCTGATTGCCACTCAAACCACTGTTGCCTTGGTCTGCTTAAGCTTTTCCTTTATTTCCGTCTCCGGTGGCTTACTTTGCCCACGTACACAGCTTCGAGACTGGGGGCCCGTGGCTGGGCCCGACCGCGGCGGGCAACAGTCGCTGGAGGGGCCCCTTTCAGGGAATACACCACAAGCATCAGCAGCAACAGAGCGCGCCTCGTCAGCAGTAGAAGCACCCGTGTTTGGAAACTGCTGCTGCACCTGATGCAAAAAGATGGGGGCAACTCCCACCACGCTACACCCCTCTGCGCGAGGCCGCTTCTGTGAGTCAAGACCTCATTTAAATCACAAGGGGCAGCATACAGGCGGGACCTGTAGCAGCATGAGCAGCAGCACAGATTCTCAGGTACAGCAGCATCAACTCCACCAACAACTGCAGCATTTGCTGCAGCGCCAGCTCCTCCAGCTGGGTCCCACCAACCTTTCTGAGGCCGAGATCGCGGATGCTCTAGAGGGGAGGGTTCCCCTGATGCTGCATATTGACAACAAAAAAGGGCCTCCTCTTAAGGTGTGGGTGGCAGGAACACTAAGGAAACAACCTTCAAGGCTTGCTGAAGGGCAGGCGGCGGCGCAGTGGGGGCCGCATTTGCAACTGGTAGATGGCAAGCATGCCTCTCAGCTGCGAGTACTCTGGGGAAGGGTTTCTTCTGCAGCGGAAGCAGAAGCTGCTGCTGTTGCTGCTGCAGTGGGGGCGCCTCCAAACTGCGATCGCGAGGATGACCTTCCTGTGTTGCGTTGCTGCAGCAGCAGCAGCTTCAACACGGCTCCAGATGTTTTTGCAGAAAGCAGCCCTTCAGGCCCCCCTCTCCTGCGAATTTCGCCCCCCCTTAATCCCTGGAGGACTGCCTGTTTGTGGAGAAAGCGCTTCTACTCTGCTGTCTGCGCTTCGCTGCAGCAGCAACAACAGCCGAAAGCGCAACCGCCGCAACAGCAGTACGGGGCTGGAGGAGCTGCTGCTGCAGAGATTGTTGATGGCTTGCCCATTCGTTTGTGGCAGATTGAGTGGCTGAGACTACAGAGGCTGTTTGGAGAGTCCCTGCAGGCGCTGTTCAATGCACTGCAGCGGCAGCAACAACAACAACACCAACCACGTGAGCAGCAACTCGAACAACAGCAGCTGCAGAAACCGCCTGATGCAAGTTGCCCATATGTGAGCCTAGCATCTCGCCTTACAGCTGCCTTGGAAGAGCCAGCGGCACCAGCAGGAGCACCGGAAACAGCAACAGCAACAGAAGCAGCAGCAGCAGAAGGCGCAGGAACGCGAGAAGCGGCACTTGAACGGGTAGGGGACCAGTCATGCCTCTGCGGTTTGTGTGGGCCCGAGACAGCCGAGGAAGGCAGCGTGTGTAGAGAGGACTGCCAAGGAATCCCCAACTTCTGCTTGCCTACTGCCGCTGATGCTGTTAGGGGAGCTTCTCCAGCAAGCCCGTTGCTGTCTGACGAAGTCAGGCAACAGCTCCTCATTGAAGCTCGTGATGAAAGCCTCCAAAGAAAGTCGTTGCTGCAGCAGGCTGCTGCTGGTTATGGTGCTGCTGCGGAGCCCTTTGCGGCTGTACCAGAAGGACCCGTGCTTAGAGTTGTACATACGAGTCTCTCTCCCCTGAGGGGCGGTTCCTTCAGCGAGTGGAAGAATGAGATGCGGCACCAGCAGCAGCAGCAATGGGGACATCTTGGCTTCGTCAGCATTCAGAAAGCTGAACGGACGAGGGAGGCACCTGCTGCTGCTGCTGCTGCTGAAGAATGCAGAGACTGCGCGGGAACCCCCCTCCTGCTGCATGCATCTTTGAATGTACCTATCTGTACGCCGTTTCTGAACTGTGGCACCAAAACGCACCTCTTCTTCCAGAGCAGGAGCAGCAACAGCAGTGGCATCCGCAGCACATATCCACCCGCTCACTGTTGCTGCATCGCTGATGTGCAGGTGCACACTCCCTCCCTTTTACTACCTCCCTCAGCAGCAGCCCGTAGCAAACCTGAGAATTCCCAGCGGCTGCTTCTGCACTTACATCCAGCCTATCTTTACATCCTAGAGCAGCAGCAACAGCATCAGAACCTACAGCAGCAGCAACAGCCACTGGAAAAGGCAGAGAATCTGGCGGCATGGACAGCAGCAGGACAGGCACTGCTCCTTCGGGCCATTCAGTGCTGCCGCGTGGGAGAAGCAGCCACATTTCAGGTGCAGGTGCATCAAGGCAACAACAGGAGCAGAACGGATGAGTCCGAGAGGCAGCAGTTGGTAGCGGCGCTGTCTGTACACCTCATAGACGTCCTCCCCCTGCCTTCCTTCACTCACTCGTTCGTCAACAGCGGCAGCAGGACGAATTCACAGCAGTACCAGGATGATCCTACGAAAATAGACCACAGCTCATCTGAATTGCGGCAGCAACAACTGTTGCTGTGCATCCAGTGGCAGAGGTCGTTGCTGCTCGTGCAGCGCGAGCTACAACAATTCGCCGCAGCCTGCATTGCTCTGCTGCTGCAGCAGCAGGACCACCCAACTCCGCTGCTGCCTCGGCTACTGGCGTGTGCCTGCAAGAGCTGTCAAGACGCTGCAAAGCCACCCCCAGCACCAGAGCAACCGCAGCACCAGCAGCCACAGCAGCAGCCACAACGGCAACCAGAGCAACAGCTGAAGCAGCAGCAACGCGGGATTTCCAGGGCGCCACTGCCCCGTCGCAACAGCAGCGTGGCGATGGCAGCTGCAGCAGCAGCTCGCAATTTACTTGGCCTAACATCTACAGAGCAGCAGCAGCAACAACAACAGCCCAGCACCAGTAAGCTAAGGGGCCTCCTCCTGAGGGGCAGAGCACGGATGTCAAAACCCAAGGTGGAGCCAGAGCTTCATCCTCCTCCTCTTCATCAACAGCAGCAGCAGTACAGCGGTTCCGTTGTTCGGAGCCTGAGCCGGCAAGGCATTGCCTCTACCCTTCGACGCCTCCGCAGCCGAAGCATCGATAAGTGGGTGTATCAGCAGCAGCAGCAGCAGCCGATGCCTAACATGTCAGATCCCGGCTCCTCACCAACTCCAGCAGCAGCAACAACAACAACGGCGTCAACCACAGCTTCTGGTGCTGGCTGCCCAGTAGCAGGACCTTCCCTTGGCAACGGAGGAGACCCCGACAAGGATACCGAGGGGGAAGCTCTCTGGAGTTTGTGTGCAGCTGCGCGAAAGTCCAGCACTCTGCTTTTCCTCTCAGATTTCCAACACCTTTTTGATACAGCTTTGGCCACCAGTAACAGCAGCAGCATCGGTGACACTTCACTGTTTTTATCCTATCGGCGGCGCCTGCGTGGTCTGCTGCAGCAGGGCGTCTGCATTCAGGGGGTGTTGGTCCAGCTTATCAGCACATCCAGGCATTGGCAGCAGCTGCAGCAGCAGCAGCGAGCAGCACGATCAGGCCTATGGCAGCAGCAAGAGCTTTCAATTTCACCGCTGTTTCTGCTTCTGGAGACCGGCGGCCTCCGTTTCTTTGTTTGCCCATTGCAGCATACCCATCAAGAGTATCATTTGCCTTTTCATGTCCGCATGCAGGGCCTCACAGCTGGATGCATGGAAGCAGCAACGACCGCAGAGAGTGGCGTCGTATCGTCCGGCGTACATGGCCTGGTACAGCAGTGTCAACTGCAGCAGCAACACCAGCACGAACTTGGGGCCCCCTTGGCACTCACAGATCCACTACCGCCACTACCCAACTCAGCTGCTGCTTTTTTGGGGGTCTTATGCACTGAGGCTGCTGCTCTCGAGGCAGCAGGAGACCCAGTTTGGATGCTGCAGCAACGCTTTCTGGAATTCCAGTGCAGTCAAGAAGAACTACACCACAGGCCAGAGCAGCGGCAGCAAAGAGCGTGGGGCCTTGTATTTGAGGCTGACAAAGCGCTCCCTTCCTTTGTGGCGATGGAGGTGCCTGCAGCAGCTACGCGGCAGCAAAGACAGCAAGCTTTCCTCGCAGCGGCAGAACCGCCTCCGTCCGCTGCTGCCGATAGCAAAGTCCACCAGCACCAATACAGCTGGCAGCCGCTTCATCATTGCCCTCATGCCATCCGCCACTGCTCCTGCTGCTGTCCTTCGGCAGAAGCTAGACAGCATCAACTTTGGCGCATCAGCAGCACCGGCAATTTGAAGGCGTTCTGCCATCGTTGTAGAGTTGCAGCAGCAGCCCCGACTTGGCCAGTAGCAGCAGCAGCAGCAGCCGAGAGCTGTGAAGAGGAGGCACCCGCAGCAGACTTCGTCACCGGAGAGTCCTACGTCTGGACCTCAAAGGGGAATGCTTGCACACTTGGGGAAGGGCCGATTGAGCAAGCCAGCCTCGCTGTGCTGCCGAAGGCATCTGTTAAATACATCCACTGCTGCAGTCCCTCTTGCAGCGGCAGCAGCATGAGAGAGCGTTCCAGGGCTGTTGCAGAGGCCCTAGTACAGCGCCAACTCTCTCACACAGACGGCCCAACAGTCCAGGCTGCACTCAGGCAGGGAGGTGTCCCTGCTGGCGTGGGTATGTGGTTGCTGTTCGATGAGTTACTGCTGCTTCTGCGCCAGGAGGCACCGCAGGTGCCACAGTGGGGCGGCAATGGCGAGGCCTGGTCGTCATCATTAGCAGCAACGGCTGCTGCTCTTTCCAAGAACGAGCAGCAGCAGCTGGTGTTGTGCAGTAGCAGTGCGCAACTAGTTGCCACTGCAACTGCATGCACCTTGTTAGGCAAATCTCTTCAAAATGTACTGCGGTATGAGCAGCAAATCGCATGCTACTGCTGCAGCCCTGCTGCTGTTTGTCAGCGCTTCTCCACCTGCGCCTCTCGGTGGGCCTTTTCGGGCGAGACGCAGCGGCTCTTGCACCAGGAGTCACCCGCCGCAACGGTAACAGCAGCAGCAGGAGCAACAGCAGCGAAAACAGCCGTGCATGGCGCAGAAGGTGTCTGGGAGAGCAGCTTACTGGTGTTTCATCGCCGCGTGTGTCTGTCTCTTGCAGCTTCCCTTATCCGCGCAGATGCCTTTAGTTCCATGCAGCTTCCGTTGCCCATGTTGCTACGATGTTGCCTCTTTGTTGCTCTCAAAAGCCCGTCTGTCCTGTTGGAGGAGCTGCAGCAGCAGCAGCACGCGCTCCCAGTCTGCCGCTACGCGCCTGCATCTCAGTTGTTCGCCCCCGGACCTGCACCAGCGGCTGCAGCCGCGACAGAAGCAGCAGGGACAGCACTGGCAGCAGGGGAGACAGCAGCAGGAGCGAGAAAAGCAGCAACAGAATGTACTCCGTGGGGCCGCGTGGCGGTGAAGTCCCCGTTGCCGTGTGCGACGGCTTGCGTCTCTGTCTTGCTGCTTGCTGAGTTTGTGCTTCATGCCCCCAGCACATGCATCCCCGTGCTGCCTACTTCTGGAGAGCCACCGGAAGAAGACTATCTTGAGGGGGCCCCCCTTCTGGACTGGAATTGGCTGGGGGCCCACGGAGCCTATGCAGCTTCTGCACTCCCCTTCAGAAGGCTACGAGCCTCCTATCCCTCTTTGCCAGCAGCTCCTTACTTCACGACGCCTCTGCAGCACCCGTTAAGGGCCCCTAGGGGGCCCCAAGTTGACCCTGTGGCGCATATCCTAAACCCTGAATTTATTGCTGCAGTCCCTGCTACCCTCAGGGGCGGTCTTCTCTGCCAGCTTCTGCTGCGCGCTTTGGCTCCCCCGGAGCCATATACGTGGAAGGCATATCGCAGGCAGAAACCCCAACAGCAACAGCAGCAACAACAACAACAGCAGCAGCAGCAGCATACATATGTTGTGGGTCGACGCCTGGACGGCGTGTCTTCAACAGCCGACGATCATCTCCTGCGGCTGCTAATGCTGCTTCTGCTACAGTTTGACAGCTGGCTGGGGTTCTCAGGGCTTCCAAAGCAGCAGCCAGCAGAAGGCCCCTCTTCCGCATGGCGACCAGCTGGAGGAGCAGCAGCAGCAACATCAGAAGCGGCAACAGCAGTAGCGTCCGGAGACTCCGACAGCTCTCGGCTTGTTGTTTCGTTTGGTTTAGAAGGCGGCTTTTGTGCTCCAGGCAGCAGCCTGCGGCAGCACCAGCTGGGTATTTTTGCAGCCCTTTCGAATGCTGTTGAGGGCATCCGCTTGGTGGGGGCCGCTGACGCCCCCCAAGCGTCCCTTCTTGCTGCCATTCTGTGAGTTCCCTCCATCAACCCTAACCCCCCCTTGCCTCCGCTTTTGACTAGTCACATGACATCTCACGGTTTCCACGTCCCCCGGAAGGTGCTGTCCATACACAAAGCCCACAGAAGAAGGTGTACATACGGGAAAAGCTAGCTGTCAACGCGTCTAGCTATGTAGTTACACGAGTGGCTAACCAGCTACAGCCCTACGAGGCTAGCTTAGCATCTGCACGACCATCTGGCTCTCTACACAGGCATCTTGCTGTCGCTGCGGATAGCTAGCTGCCTACGCAGCCATGCCGGAGCTCTCTCTTTTGCGCAGAAGGATCGGCAGCTCTTTTCAGATAAAATGCGGTGCAGGTATCCCAAGCAAACGGGGAGGCCCTATACACTAAAACTGGCTGTCAGCAAAAATGCCAGTGGAGTGCAGCAGAGCAGTGTGTTTTGTGCTTCTTTCTTAGGGGCCTGTGCCGGCTGAGACGCGGGTTCGCCGCCTCCGCTAAGAGGCGTCTGATGGCAGCCCTTGATTTGCTGCAGGGACACTACGGGTGTCCACTGCTTGAAGGCAAGTACACACCTGCTGTTCCTTCCACCTCTCCTGCTGCTGCTGGTGCTCCCTTATTCTCAGCTAATTTGGCGCGCTACTCTGTTGCTGCTGCGTCTGCTCAGAGGGAGCCGGGCATCCCTTCGCTGCTCTCCTCAGCTGGCTACTGCTGCTGATGGCCTACTGCAGTTGCGCAGTCCCGGACGCTGCCCTGAGCAGCAGCAGCAGCAGCACGATAAGCGCCAGCCAGAATGAGATTCTCAACTGTTTTGTGGAAACTGCCGCTGCAGCGACGGCCCGAGTTGGGGTGTATACGGACCTGTTGCGGGTGCTGCGCCTAAGGCTTAGCGTTTGTCCTTTGCCTGTGGGGCCCCCTCACCTCGTGCCCCGCCACATACCGTTGCTGCCTCTCCTTTCTGTAGACAAGAGAGTGCTTCCGATCGACTCCAAAGGCTTCCCTGGCCTCACAAACGACACCACGTCCTCTGCGGCTGCTGCTGCCGCTGCATATGTAAGTAGCAACCCTGCGGTGGCTCGGCAACAACAGCAAACGACAGCTGTCCTGATACCTTCCGAGTCAGCGCATCCCACCTCTCCCCTTGCTAGGAAGCAGCATGAACAGGCCTCCCGGCTCTTCGGGTGTACGTACACCCCAAAGTACCCCGAACACCGACATTGTCACCTTCCTGATCCTCTTCTGCAACCTCACGTTGCCTGCGCTGTCGTCCTCTACAACATCAGGAGATTGGGGATCCCTGTAATTCACTGGGCATCCGGTGTCTGCCCCAGGGGAGACCGCGGAGACCCAGCATCAGAATGGGCGGTTGCGGGCGTCTTGGGGACTGGCGTTGCTTCCACTTCTGTTCCTGCTGCAACCTCTGCAGCTACTTGTAGTGCAGGTTCTGCTAGTGCTTCTGCTGCAGCTTCAGGGGCAGCGATCTCTGCTGAGTGCTCATCAGCTGCAAATCAAGCAACAGCAGCAGCGAGTTCTAGCTGCGGTATTATGGGCAGTTCCGAAGACGAAGGTATAAGACGTTTATCTCCGTATGTCGTGAGGGGAGAGAGCTGCGAGCATGTACTGCAGTGGCTGCAGTGGCAGCGGCAGAGCAGGCCTCTGCTGTTCTCCTGCGGATTGAACGAGAAGGGGGCCCTGGGCCTCGGGGTGGCGACATACTTCCCTGTAGATCCCGTTTTAGAAGAAAGAGACAACTTCGTACGAGCAGCAAGAGGGACTGACGTGTGGTGAGTGCAAGCTGTTGCTGCCCTCGCCCTAACTGCTGTTGTTGTCGATGCTGCTGCTGCTGCCTCAAGTTGCCCTCCTCGGGCAAAGCTTGTCGCACAGCGGCATAGTAGGCTAGGCGGCGTACTACCACTGCAAATGTTCTGCTTCTACCTGTCCGTGCTGCTGCATGTTGTTGTTGCTTCTTCTTGTCCCTACTGCAGGTTCTGCTGCCAACCGCAGCAAGTTGTGGCTCTTCGTGGAACTGTCTGCAGTGTCTCTGCGGGGCTCCACTGCAGCGCTGCAGTTACTTCTGAAGGTTTTCTTTTCAGTTGGGGGTCTCTCGATGGTGGTGTAGACGATGTTGACCTTAGTCACAGCACCAGCAACAACAGCTACAGCTGCAACAGCACCAGCGCTGACAGCAGAAGCAGCTTGCGGAGACACCCTGCAGACCACTCAAGAGACTACGGGCTCCGCGAGTCTCTTCGTTTCTCCTGGCTTGAGTTTCCAGCTTTTGCGCGTGAAGCTTCCGTAGAGACAGCAGCAAAAACAGCATCTTCTCGTGAGCAGCAGCATTATCAACAGCAGCAGCAGAAAGAAAACTGGATTTTCTTACCGGCTCTGCTAAGCGGCAGTGAGGCTGCAACGCCCTCTCTCTGCCGAGATCCCTCGTACACTTGTTGTGCGTTTGCTACTGTTTGCTGCGGGCCTGACTTCTGCGCTGCACTGACAGTGGCTGGGGGTCTGTACACATGGGGAAACAACGCAAATGGTGTGTTGGGCCTTGGAGACCTCCGCAACAGAAGCCGACCAACTGCGGTGTCTCCTCACCACTTCGTTGCTGTGGCAGCTGGCAACGAAAAACAGCAGCAGCCCCAGCGCCTGCTTCATGTAGCTTGTGGGAATTCACATGTTGTTGCTCTCACATCTGAAGGCTGCCTTTTTCTATGGGGCAGCAACAGCCACGGCCAATGCGGTATTGGGAGAGAGAGAGAAGCATTTCTGTCCCCGCAGCAGCTGTTGCTGCTCGATCTCTCCCGCGTGCCTTTGAGCCGCCTCACCCTTATTCATTCCCTCGTTGCGGCAAGTAGCGACAACAACAACAGCAGCAGCAGCGGCGGCAACGGGGAAGCACAGGGCTGGCTGGGCCTCGGCTATGCCCCTGCGGGAGGTGCTAGCGCGAAGCTGTTGGCAGCAGATGCTCCAGGGTTTACAACTTTGTTGGAGAAGGAGAGGCTAAAGGAAATCCTTCTAAAATCCCTCGTTGAATTCTCGCAGGTTGCGTGCGGGTCGCTGCACACCGTCGCCGTAGGTTTAACTGCTGATCAGCTCCAAGGAGGAGAAGTTCAACAATCTCTGCAATGTCTGTACAGCTGGGGCAGCAATACAAATAACTGTCTCGGACTCCCTGCAGCAGCAGCAGCAACAACTGCATGCGCACCACCAGTCTGCCTTTCTCTATCCCCTTTAGGAGGCGAGATCCAGAAGATGCAGGACCAGCAGCAGGACCAGCAGCGGATGCCGCGCATAAAGCAGGTTGCAGCTGGGGGTATAACGAATGCAGCTCTGTCGGAGTCTGGGGAGTTGTGGTTGTGGGGCGACCTGCAGTCTTTTGTTGTTAGGTGAGACAACGAAGTTGCTGTCTACCCTGAGCTAATCAGTGTTGCTAAAATCATGTAGGCAACCTGGGTTTCTCCTCATCTGGAGAAGCAGTTGCCGGTAGCTGCTGCCTCTGCCCTGCTACGATGTCTGTGCAGCGACGATGGAGCAGAGTTCTCTGCTTCGGCCCCTATGCCTTTTGAGTTAATAGAGGAAGCGTATGTCTGTTCTAGTGCTGGAAGACCCCCCAAAAGCTGCAGAGTGGCCATCTGCAGTGTAGCGTTTGCGGCTGAAGGGGCCCGGCTGCTGCTGTTTACGCAGGATGGTGACTTGATTGCAGTGGGAGACGGTTGCGTGCAGCAGCAACTGCTGTCTTTCCACCGCAACGACCAGCAGCAACAGCAGCAAATATCGCAGCAGGAATGCTGGAAGAAGGCAGCAGCCACCGTTGCCCCCCGATTCTGGGCAGACAAAAGCCGAAGACAGCGCCTCAGAGGAGCCTGCAGGCTTCATGTTCCACACAGGAAAATAGTCAAGGTGAGCAGCAGAAGCACTTCCTGCTGCTACTGCTACTTCGCATCCTGTTGCTGCTGCTGTACTTCCTGCTGCTGCTGCAAAGTGTGTTGCTGCAGCCGTCGTAATAGCTGATGTGCGGACACTTGTATCGGCTTCTCTGTCTCAGGCCGCCGCTGGACTTGACCACTTTTTGCTGCATACTCTCCCTTACGACTGCAGCAGTGAGCTACTGCCGCAGCAGCCTCGTGCGTTCCTTATGGCGATGCACCGCCCCCCTCCGCAGCTGCGCCTGCGCCTATCGCCAGCTCCTCCCAGCAGCAGCGGCTCCAGAACTCCCAGCAGCAGCAGCAGCAGCAGCACTGCAGACTGCACGCGAATGACGAGTTACGCAAGCAGCACAGCCATACCCTATTCTAGGGACACGGTGCCGCTGGCAGAAGACTCTGGGTCCCGCCCTTCTGCTTCCGTTAGGAGTCACAGCGCCACCCCTGCATGCAGTGCTGACGGGGCCTCTCAGCAGCAAAAGCAGCAGGAGCAACAGCAACGGCAACTGGCAGAAGGCCCACCAAAGCAGCTCTGGAAAGCCGCGCCAGCGGCACCCAGTAGCAGCAGCAGCGTGGGTTTGTCTTTTGCTACAGCAGCTCGAGATGCAGCTGCTGCGGGCCTGCATTTGACGCTGAGACACCTGGCCAGTGCGAGTGAAGGAGCGGCAAAAGCCGCAGCAGCACGAGCAGCAGAAGCAGTGGAGAAAGTGGCAGACGGACATGGAGCAGCAGTCGTGGAGGGCCTATTAGACCACTTGGATAGGTAAGGGCATGCAGGTTGCGGCGTCAGCAGCAGCATCTGCTACTGCTGTTGGTGTGGCTTTTCTGCTGCTGCTGCTGCTGGAACCGCCTTGCTGCAGCAGCAGCTGCTGCGGCAGGCTGCATTTGCAGTGTACCTGCATAACGTTTGTCCAGTGGTTATGCATTGCGTTGGGCCAACTGAAACTGCGCGTGGGTGGTCCACAGTTTACGTTGTATCTGCAGCTCCACTTCTGGAGAGGCCTTCTATGTTGTTGGTTGTGTTGTCTCTGTAGGGGGTCGGGAGCCGTCCTAAGTGCCATCAGCAGCGGAATCTCCTACATCCTGCCACGTTCCAAATCTCCTGCGGGCTCCAGCGCAAGATCACCACCTACAGCAGCAGCAGCCAACAGTAGCAGCAAACAAGGGCGGAGTACTACTGCTGCTGCTCGTCTCCATGCGCCTCCCCTGAGGCCTCTCCCTTCCTGTTCATCCTGCACGGAAGCCGCACCTCCCGTCCCCGTTCCTGCAATCCGCGTGGGCCCTCCCCAAATGGGGGCCTCGTTGCGTCCTCTACTGCACCCGAAACCCTCACAGTACGCACAACAGCCACCGCTGTTGCGGCAGCAGCAGCTGCAGCAGCAGCGGGCAGCGCAGAAGCAGCATCAGCTGTACAGCATGCCTCCCCGGTCGCAAAGCCTCACAACACTCCCTTCCTACGCAGCGCAGCACCTGGACCCGCTGCAGCAGCAGCTGCTGGAGGCGGAGAGACAAGAGGCGTGGGAGCGCCTGACCTCTATTGGCAAGCTTCCTGCTGCTGCTTCCTTCTCCCCTCAGCCGTTGCATTCGCGTTCCTCCTCGCAGCAGCAGCTCTCCCACACCGTACAGCCTCTGCGCGGACACGCCGCCGTGGTGCAGCTCCCCGATATTCCCCAGCAACAGCGGCAACAACAGCATCAGCCAAGGCAGCAGCAGCAGGAACAACAACTACCGCCGTCGCCGCAGCAGAAGCAGCAACAGCAGAGGAGGAGTACTGCGCTACGGGAACTGCTAAAGTGCAACACTGCCCCCGCAGTAGTGCACCAGAGGGGGGAGAGAGTGCTTTGGAACAGTGCCTTGCCACACAGACAAAGCATTGCTGCTGCTTCGTGGCAACAGCACCTGACAAAGCAACAGCAGCAACAGCAGCAGCAGCACCCTTCCGGCTGGTCCACACCGACCCCCAACACACCACCGTCTCGCAGATGGTCGCAGCAGGGGCAACCTGCCGATAACAGTAGCAGGGCTCTCCCCGCTGCTGCAGTTGTAGCCGCAGATGGGGACGACTGCACCCTCAATCTGTCTTACTATCCACAGCACGACCCTAGCAGCAGCAGTGCAAGTCACCACGGCCTTCTTGCTGCCCGTCTTGCTGCTGCGAAATCGCAGGATTCGGTGGGGCAGCCCTGGCAGCAGCAGCAGCAGCAACAGCAGCAAGTCTCAGGAGTTGCAGAAGGAGCAGCCCAGCACCTAATAGTGCCTTCATTTTCGGTCTCACCCTTACCCTCAAACGACGCAACAGCAACAGCAGCAGCAGCAGGAGCCGCTGCTGCTGTAACAGGAGCAACCACAGCAGCAGATGCATTGCCCCAGCTAATCTATGCATCAAATGCTGTTGCTGCTCCTGTTTGGCCTTACTCTGGCGAGACCGCAGAGCAGCTCCAGCAACACGAGCAGCAGCTGATGCTGCCTTCCTTTCCGCCCTCTACCTATCCGCAGCCACAGCAGCCCCTGCAGCCACAGCAAAACTGGGCGTCCCTTGACTGCCTTGCACCCGTGGGAAGCGACAGCGACAGTCTAAGTGCCTCCTATCTGCCACGGCACTCCGCTGTCTATTTGCCTCTTCACCAGCCTAGCAACGCGCCTGCGGCAGAAGCAACAGCAGCACCAGCAACAGAGAGCTCCAATGGCAGTTGTAACCAAGATCCTTTCGGCGTCTCCTTCCAAAATCCTGACACCTTGGAGTCGGTTCTGTTGAATAACCAGCAGCTTCTGGGGCAGTTGCAGCAGCAGCAGCTGCTGCAAGCAGCTTCACAAGGCGGCCTGCAGAGCCATCAGTCGCAACAGCTGCTCCTTGTACATCCCAGCGAGTTCCTTTCCAACCCCCAGCGAGAGAACATGCAGCTGCTGCGGGGAAATGAGTTTTTGCTTATTGACAATTCGCAGTATCAGCAAGTGCTGCAACTGCAGCAACAGGAGCAATTGCTGCAGCAACAGCAGGAGCAGATAATCAAGCAGAAGCAACTGCAGGCGACTTCTACGTGGGACTATCTGCAGCAACAGCAGTTCCACTTAACAGCAGACACGCTCCCGTCTCATCATAAGCAGCATCAACCGCAGCACCAGTAACAGTCCCACATGCTGCACCAGATGCAGTTAAAGCAGCAGCACAGCTTCAATTGGCTGCTGCAATTGGAAAGTGCATGTACACCCCAGCTGCCTCAGTAGCTGCATTTGCTTCCGTGGATACCTGGGTGGCTGGCTGGATGGCTATCCAGCTAAACGTGTAGCCACCGTGGCCCCCTCTCTCATGTTATCTGGATGCTTTGTTCTCGCTCTTTGGGTTTGGGGTCAACGTTTGGGGTCGACGGGTTGTTTGCTATTGGCTTTGCGGTTAAGGGTCCTGCGCCAAGGCCTTAGCGTTTTTGAGAGTTGAGGTTTGTTTGCGTGTAGGGTTTAGTGCCCAAGCAACTGTACACAGATCTCTTGAGTACAGTTGCCGCAGGAGGTTGCCAGCCGTTCAGCCTCATATGAGGTGCATCTGCAGAACAGCGGGGGATTTAGGGTTTTACGGCACAGTGTTTAAAGCGCCGTTTTGCAGGCACCGCTGCAACACAAGTCCCCTGAGAGGGTTTAGGGTCGGCGCTTAGCGGCGGGGCTGAGGGTTGAGACGCATGGGTCCTACGTAGGTGGGGTCTCTTAGGCAGTGGAGACAGCGAGTTTCCTAAAGCTTTCTGCATCTCAGCTGGAATCGTCGCTTTGAGTTTGCCGCTGCTCCCTCCAGAGCAACTGCCTAGAGCTAGCTGGCGGGTAGATGGCTAGCCGTAGCAGAGAGTTAATCTAGCTACTGGATGGGTGGCTTGATATCGCAGCTAGCTGCAACAAGCTGGCGGATGGACAGCCAGCTGTAACAGCTAGCTAAAGCTAGCTGGAGGATCGGCGGCTAGCTGTGCCAGCTAGGTGCAGCTCGCCTCCACCTCGCAGAGAGTGCCTCACTTGCTGCCGCTACTTTCCCCTCTCCGCAAGGCCGCCTGACCGGCCTGGCGAAGAGGCGGAAGCAGCGAAAGACCCACAACGATTGCAGCAGGGTTGAACTGTCTGTACCCCCTCAGAAACCAGTCCGACACACAATTAGGCTCAAGCTCCTTCTCATCGTTCTAAGGCTGACCGAGCATGTGTAGGGTTTAGGGGAGCTCGTCGAGCTCGGCGCTGTTGCGAGGGAAGCAGCCTCTTGCACTGCATGCAAGTACCGGCAGTACACGCACGTATCGAATTGGGGCTGCAAAAAGTGGCACTACTGCAAGTGGCTGCCCTGCTGAATAAGCTGCAGCGAGAAGCTACTAAACCTCAGCCTTCAGTGCAGCAACTAATGATGCTATTAACTACTAGTCTTCTCCACCATCAAATCAGGCTAAAAGATGAACTCCCTAGACCGTCCGGCTGCCCCACAGGGGAAGGCATCCCGAGTCTGCAGCCAGCATCACCTGGTGCTGCGGGGTGCTACTCGTCTGGCTGCACTTGCTGCTGCAGCATGCTGCTCTTCTGGGGTTAAGTGGAGTGTCTCCGAGGCTCCGTCCCTCCATCTGGGCGTTGTTTTGGCTGTTCTTGGCGTTTGGGGCTGTACTGGAACTGTATGAGCTTTCATCCATGCACGCAGCAAGTGTGCAGAGCAGCAGTATATGCATGTTCAGCATTTAGTCGGGCGATTTATTTTTGCAGCAATTTTGAGCAGGAAAGAACTTAGGTCGGTGGGGAGTGAAGCGGCTCGAGAGAGCGCACAGACACGAGGCGACAATATACCAAAAAATGTGACAACAGCGGCTGTTAAACATTATCTAAGTTATAGGGTTTAGGGTTTAGTATTTAATGCTCGGTGTTTTGGATTTAGGGGGGCCACAACCGAGGTTGAGCCGCAGTTGCTCGTGCCGCCGGTCTTGCTGCGGTTGGAGGGAGTTAAGCATGGGAAAAGGATCATCAAGTTTGCAACAAAGAAGAAATAATTAAGGGCAATTAGGGAGAGGAGTTTGCCAAAAGAAGCCGGAAAAGCGAATCCTGTGCTGCTACCCTGCGGGCCCCAGCGCCCTGCGAGCAACGAGAGAGAGGCCTGCTGGGCTGTCCCCTTTTTGCTGCTTTTCAGACTCGTTTTGCATGCGCTTCAAGCCATAAAAGGCATTTTCTGGGGCTGCATTACTGGTTCAGGGGACCCCAGGCAGCAGCAGCCAGGACGGCTGTCTGCTGCTGGCGGCTGCTGCTCTCCGTGAACCACTTCCAACCCTTCTTTTCTTGTTCTCCTTCTGCTCTCCGTACATACGGGGGACGCAGCAGTTCGGTCGGAAACAGCAGGAGCAGGAGCAACCGCAGAAACGAGATCAGCGGCAGCAGGAGCCGTTTCACCAGCAGCAGGAGCAATAGCAGGAGCAGCAGGAAGAGCAGGGACAGCAGGAGGAAGAGGAGCTGTTCCTGGCTCTTGTTGTAGTTGTCTCTGTGTGTCTGGAGTCAATTCGGAGCACTTTGGTGTGTCTCTTTTTGCGTTCCTATGAAGTCTGTGGGCGGTGCTGCGAGCCCTTCGGGGCCCCCGGGGCCCCCCTCCCCGTTTCCGCCGCAGGGGCCAGTCGTCCACCCTGAAGGGGTCCCCTCATCAGAGGAGGCCTACGGGGACTCTCCTACTCAGACTATCTGTCCTCACTGCAGCAAGGCCATCACGACAACGATCCGGTTCAAACGATCTTGCTTGGGGGTCTCCTCGTGTCTCGCTGCCTTTCTCTTCCTCGGATGGGTTGGCCTGTGTATAGGGCCCTTTTTGTGGATCGCGCTGAGGGTAAGCAGCAACACACTCCTGCTTGAGGTCCTGCTGCTGCTGCTGCTGGAGATGTGGGTGACTCTGTTGCTGTGTGTGTGTGTGTGTGTGTGTGTGTGTGTGTGTGTGTGTGTGTGTGTGTGTGTGTGTGTTTGCGTGTATGTGTGTTTGTGTGTTTGTGCGTTTGTGTGTTTGTGTTTGTGTGTTTGTGTGTTTGTGTTTCTGTTTGTGTTTGTTTGTTTGTCTGTTTGTTTGTTTGTTTGTTTGTTTGTTTTTTTCGTTTTGTTTGTTTTGTTTGTTTTGTTTGTTTTGTTTGTTTGTTTGTTTGTTTGTTTGTTTGTATGTTTGTACATTCGTTTGTTTGTTTGTTTGTTTGTGTTTGTGTTTGTGTTTGTGTGCTTTGGCCGCTCCAAAAGTAGGTGTTGTTGCATCCGTTCTACGCTCTTGTTTGCTGCTCTTATGAGCGCAACTTTTGTTGTAGTTGGCGCATGCATGCATTTTCTGTGTTGGGGTTCTCTTCTTGCTGCTGGGGTGCGCTGCGCAGGACGCCGTGCATGAGTGCCCGCAGTGTAGGAACCTGGTGTGGAGACGTAGCCGAGTATCCTGTCCTTTGAAGGGAGGAGACAGGGTTCTAACCCTGCGATGTGGAAGTTGTGCGGTTATTCTTACGCGCCGTTATCTTTTCTGCAACCTAGGACTCGCTTTCGTCATCGTCCTTTGTCACCTCTTTAGAGGAGGCCTCTTCGAGCCGTCGCTGCAGCAGCTAGCTAAAGGCAAGAAAGAAGTCTGGTCGTTTCCTTCGTGTGGCAGTTTGTTAGTCATATTTGTGTTTTTCTTGCATTGCTGGCGTATCTTCGACAGTCTCCCTGCCCACATGGCTCCCTTTTTATTGTCTATCTCCCTCGTGTTTTTCCTTGTGTTTGTCTCTTTCCTAATCGAGAAGGGCTTCGTTGCGTGCACCTGCACCTGCGTGCATACCAACAGCTCATTGGATATGTGCATGCATGCGCATGCATGTACGTGGATGCGTCAATATTGGGGATACGCGCGTGCGTTTGCGTTGGGGCGCGTTTCAGGGGAGATGACGTCGCAGTCTTGGTTGGATTTTGTCTCAAAATGCGGTCAGCGATCTCAATTGGGTAATCCGTTGCACGCAGGTGCAAACTTTGCAGACGAATTTGCATTTAAGACGGTGAGGTGGGTAGGGCTAGTTAAGCAGGTGCGTGAGGGCTTGTTTTCCTCTTCTCCTTCTTTCTTGTTGCTGGCGATGAACCCCACTCTGTCCGTGGCCGCAACTCGAAGGGGCGGACCCCCCGTCACCGAGGAGGCAGGTGACCCTGCGGGAGGGCGAGAGGCCCCCGAAGGCCTCTTGGCAGAACTAAAACTTCTGCAGCAGGAAGAAGAAGGCATGAAGGGAGACGGCGCAGATTTAGCTTTGGCCTTCGACTCTCACCTTGCATCGGACGTCTCCAAACTCGATCCAGGAGACAAAATTGCCTTTGAAGCTACTCTTCATGAACTTGGCAGAAGGTGCATCAGATACCTTAACACGTCTTCTTTTCGTACGACTGTATCGGCCTGTAGCATTATCGCAGCACAGCTTGTCTAATCAACTGCAGCGAACTCTCTCTGTCTCCTACTGTCTTTTCTTCGTATTCTCTAATCTCTTTCCGCTTCATCCTGTCTCATTTTGTCTTCGTCTTTTTCCTGAGTCTGTTCTGCATGCAACAACGCCATATGCACTGTGTGATCCACATGTGTTAAATGAAATCAACACATGCCCCAACTACAACGGTTTCTTTTGGTTCCGTTTCTTTGTTGTTTCTCTATGGTGGCCCGTTTTGTATCTCTTTGTTTCTCGCCTTGCCTGCAATGACCCATTGCAGCTTGTTATTGGCTGCAGAGTTTCTCCCTGAGCTCTACGTTGGCTTTGCTGCTCCCAATGCTGTTGCTGTTTCTGCTGTTGCTGTTATTGCAGGGGCAAGCCGACTTTGGGTCGTTTATGGAGCGTCGAGCTGTTGGAGCCATGGGCTTCCCGTGAGATGCGTTTGAAGAAAGCAGCAGCAGCAGCAGCTGCTGCTGCTGCAGCAGCGGAGACACTTTCGGAGTCGCTCTTTCCCGACATGCTGCTGGGGGGCATGGGGGGTGGCATGCTAATGGGGCTTGGGGGGGCGTTTGGAGGGCTGCGGCTGCCATCTTCCATGTTAGGACGAGGAGTTGTGGTTATTCGCTCGTCAACTGTGGGGAGCGATGGAGAGGTGCTGGAGGAGGAAGTCTGGCAGGCGGGAGGAGACGACCCTGCCACCCCGACGCTGTTGTTGCAGCAGCAACAGCAGCAAGGAAACATCCAAGTTGCTGCTGGAAGCTTAGCGAACGCTTCAGGGGACGCCGGAGTTGTGTCCATGCTTAACGAACTGATCGAGCATTTGCAGCACCACCAGCACCGGCACCAGCCACAGCAACAGGAACGGAACAACTTGGACGTGTTCTCGCTGGGTTTGTCAGAAGAAGAAGAAGCCTCTAATGACAATAATAATGATGCTGATGATAATGATGAAGACGATGGCGAAGAAGATGACGACGAAGACGAAGAAGAAGATGGTGGCGGCGGCGACGAGGGAGGACCTGGAGGGCGCACCCCAACAATGGAGACAGAAGAAGAGATCGCACCAGCTGCAGCAGCAACAGCAGCAGCAGCAACACCAACAGGAACAGCAGCAGCAACGGCGGCAGGAGACAAAGGAAAAGCCAGCAGCAATCTAGATACCACAACGACACAAACACGGGAGGCCGAAGAACTCTTCTACGCCCTCCCACCGCGGCAGGTAGACGCGGAAGCACCGCCAGTGGTGCCCGGGACGCCTTCGGAAACTAAGGAAAACACCGAAGAAAAGCAGCAACAGCATCGTCAGGAACAACAGCAACAGCACGAGAAGAAGACTAATCAAGCACAACAAAGGGAACAGCAGCAAAAACAGACGAAACAGCAAACAGGCGACACCCTGCAAAGCACTCCCCCCCCTTCAGGAAAACCCAAGCAATTCACCAAGCAGCAGCAGCAGCAAAAACAGCAACAACACAGGCAAAAGCAGAAGCAACAGCAGCAGAAGCAGCATAAAACACTGCCTTCGCTAGAGAACCAGAAGGAGGGGCAGACCGAGAAACGCCAGCAAGGCTATCCTCCTCCACAGACACAGCAGCAGCAGGGACAAGCACCAGTGTATCCGCAGCAGCAGCAGAAGCAAGTGCCTGCTTACCAACCGCAGGAGCAGCATAATCATCATCGTCAGCAGCAGCAGGTGCCTACTTACCAACCGCTGGAGCAGCTACAGCAGCAGCAGCAGCAGTCGCTTCCTAACCAACCGCAGCAGCATCAAGTGCCTCCTTACCGCCCGCAGCAGCAACAAGTTCCTCCCTACCAACCGCATCAGCAGCAGGTGCCTCCCTACCAACCACAGCAGCAGCAAGTGCCTCCTTCCCAGCAGCAGCAGCGTCAGGAAGCGCCCCCCTACCATTCGCAGCAGCAGCAGCAACAAGCTCCTCCACACCAACCACAACAGCAGCGGCAAGTGCCTCCTTACCATACGGAACAGCAGCAGCAGGTGCCTCCATCACCGTCTGCAACTCCGCTATACTACCAGTCGCCTTCGCAGCAGCAACAACAGCAGGCGCAACAGTTCGCAGCGCAGGAGGCTCAGCCGTAGTAGCAGCAATAACAGAGGCAGCAGCAGCTCGTAGTTTAGAGGCTGTAGGAACGCGGCTGTCTGGCAGCAGTTGCAGCAGTTGCTGCTGAGTGAAGAAGAATGGACAAGATGTCTCATTTTATTCATGCCACTTCTGTCCAATCATTAACTCAATGCAGCGGCAGCGGCAGCTTGTGTACATCACCAGTAGCCGCAGGATGTTGTTCTGCAGCCTTCACCAGCTAGACAGCGGCAGCAGCAGCACCCTTATGCAGTAGCAACTGCATCGGTGCTACACGAAATCCAGCGAAAACTTCAACAGCAAAAGTAATAAGGGCAGCGGCTGCAGGAGCGTCCCCAACTTGCTCCTGCCGGCATTATGGATATATGCGGGATCACTGCATCTCGAATAAGCCATTGTGATATTCGCGTGCTTCTACTGCTGCTGCTGTTAGCGTATGCAGGCAACTAAGCATCCGCTCTCCTTCGTGTGTTTTCCCGATGCCACTTCAAATGGCAGCAGCATGCCGTGCCGCTGTTGCATCAGTGGATTTCTTGAGCACAGCAGGAACACTATATGCAGGCTACGCTGCTGCAGCTATTTCTGTTAATGGCACCTGCTGCTGCTGCGGGCTAAGAGTGGCTTTGTGAGTGGTGGCGGTTGAGGCGTTGGGGCCGCTCCTTTCCTTTTCTTATTTTGTGTGGCTACGAATTTTTTTTGGAGCTTTCGTACTGCGGGTTTCCCATGTAGATTCGTTCTGCAGTTCACTGCGTTACTTGTGCTGGGGTCAGCAGCAACAGCAGCAGCAGCGTCGTTGCAGTGGTCGCAGCAGCAGCAGAAGCAGCGGCGGCAGCTGTAGTAGCGGCAGCAGCAGCGGCAGCAATAGCAGCAGCAACATCGGGGACAGCGGCAGCAGCGGCGTCTTGGGAGGTGCCTGGGACGTTGTGTGCTGCAGCCGCTGTTACGGCAGGCTCGAAGGTGTTTGAGGGGGGGGTGAGTGTTTGCTGCTGCAGCGTACAATATGTTTTCTGTTGCATTCCTGCTCCTTTGCTGCAATGTTTGGAGAAGTACTGTAGCGAGGAAGGACAGAAACGGCCGCGGCGGCAACTGCTTCTGCTGCGGGAGCAGCTGCTGCTTACGCTTCTGCTGTAGCACCATCAGCTATTGCCAAATGCCGCAGCGTTGCTGAGGCAACGCGAACCAGCGGGTGTGTGCCAGCTGCTGGGGAGATAAGGGGTTAAAACATAAGCGTGCCTGTGCATGTATATAAGATACAAAATAATTATATATATGCAAATATATAATAGATAATAATATGTATACTTGTATATAGTATGTCTGTAATAAGTATACATCTATGTCAGCATATATATATATTAT
>NW_013566511.1:0-27051 GCF_000499605.1 Eimeria maxima | reverse complement strand
TATATATATATATATATATAATTGTATTATATTGATGTTTATATTATTGTGTTTATGTTATGAAGGAATATTGGGCATTAAATAAAGGAAGAGGAACAACAAAAAGAAAAAAGAAAAATAATAATTTATGTTGGGGATATCATGGAGGATGCGGGTGTATTCGTCCTCGTGCATTAGGTCTTGAGGAAGAAAAAGAAACAAAAAAAGAGGAAAAGAAGAAGGAGGAAATAACAAAGGAAGAAAAGGAAAAAGAAGAGGAACAAGAAGAAAAGGGAAGAGAGAAACAAAATAAAAAAAAAGGAGATGACATAAGAAGGAAAGAGGAAGAAGAAGGGAAAGAAAAACAGGAAAACAGAGAGGAGAAATTCATAGATAAAACAGGAAGAAAGCAGACAGATAACTTAGGTGCAGCAAACAGCAACAAAAGAAAACTACACGAAGACGCTCCTGTAGCAGTAGGAGCTGCTGCTGCATGCAGCTCAGTGTGCAAGGGGGAGGGAGAAGAAGAAGAAAATATAAAGAATAAGAAGAAAGGAGAAGAAGGGAGAGGATGGGGTCGTCCATTTAATTTTGGGGAATTATTTGATTCATTAAATGTTCATTTATGTTGGGAAGAATTGAATAAATTAAAATGGCTAAAAAATACAGATAAATCTAAATCATACAGCAACAGCAGCAACAGAAGCAGCAACAGCAGCAGCAACAGCAACAACAACAGCAGCAACAGCAGCAGCAACAGCAGCAATAATAGCAGCAGTAATGAGCATCGTCCTCCGTCTCTGCTTGAGTTATTGGAGGATTATTCAGACAATAGTGAAGGAGAAGAAGATATGGATAATCACGAAGAGGATAAGGAAAGAGATACAGAAAGAAAAGAAGAAAATAAAAAAGAAGGAAGAAAAGAAATAAGGAATAGAGAAGAAGAAAAAAGAAAATGGGAAGAAGATGGTAATATTAACTGTATTCGTATTGTACGGAGTGTACATCCACAACAATTAAGAAAATTACCTGCATGCACAACAGTTGATTCTTCTTTTATTCCTTCAAGAAAAAATAAACAAGAAAATATAATTAATAATATAAATACAATAATCAACAGTAAGAACGTCAGGACCTGTATAAGGAGTTTTTCTCTTTATATTTAATTTCTTTTCTTTTTTTATGTTAATAATATATATTAATTTCCCTTTTACCTTCTCTACTTGTATTTACCAATTGCTGTTGCTCCTTTCCTTGTAAATAGCAGCAACATACGTGCCGCATGCAAACAAGCTGTATATATGAATATGTGCTTATATGCATGTACACATATATTTACTGAATTGTTTGTATGTTTATACAAATACGCATGCATTGTCTATTGTATTAATATCTATATCTGCATGTTATAGTTAATATAAAGATGGATATTAATATGTATAAATAGGTGGATATTTAGTTGTTGAATTCCTTCAATCCTTCATACTTTTACTCTATTAATAAGAATTTCTTCTCTTCTTTTTCTTCCTTTTCTTCCTTTTGTCTGCAGATGAGTCAGAGACTAAGCACAATACCAACACCTCTAATCCTCTGCCTCCTGGCGAGGAACCCTCTACTGCTGCTGCTGCTGCTGCACCTGCTGCACCTGCTGCTTCTTCTGCTTCTGCTTCTAGTATTAGTAATAGCAGCACCAAGGATCGGGACCACATTGCAACAGCAGAGTTTCAGCGTATGTGGCCTGTATTTGTACGTATTGATGAGGAGAGTAATTTGCCAATAAAGATGAATAATTGTATGGATAAGAAAAAAGGAATTATTTTATTTATAGGTTGTCTTCTAGAAGTTTTTCATATGCGAATAAATACACAAGAAGAACTTTCTCAATGTCTTAATAGTATTGCTAATGCAGCTAAGGTAGATAATTCATCAACAACTATACAACAACATAAGGATGAACAAAGACACACAAATAATAACAATAACAATGGCAGTAACAATAACAGTAACAATATCAATAACAAGAACAATAACAGCAGCAGCAGCAACAGTGGTAACTCTCCTTCCCTCTCCCCTCCATCACAATGTGTACCAACAGAGGCACAGACAGAACACAGTAACACCAACACTGAACAAACGGACAATAATAACATGAGGGAGGCACAAGAGTCATTGTTGTCTTGTGGTGATGATGAAAAGAAGGATAGGCAGGGTAGAAATGCGGCAGAGGGGATAAGAATTCTCCCTAAGGTTCTCTTTGAGCCCGCACCTCCTAGACCTAAAATTATTTCATCTTCTTCCTCTTTCTCAACTACAGCAAGCACTGTCGAAGAAAAAGACCGAGGAAACCCAAGGGAGTCTGCTACTGCCAACGGTGGGCGTTTGCTCTGCGAGGGATCAGTAGGGGGGAGTTCGGGCTAGTAAAAGTATTGTGCATGCACCCTCAAATGGTCAAGTAGAGAAATTATCAGTGTAGTGTTGGCGGCCAGAGAAATAAGATGTTGAGGACGTAAACACGCAGACGTCAACAGGGGGACGATGAAGTTTCTGTTTAGTGGTATAGAAGAGTCATGCTGTGTTCCCTGTGGTTTTTAGCAGATGCACTGATTCACCCATATTATTGTCGATGGGTTCTGCTGTGTCTGCATATGTCTATTTTTTATCTTTATTTGCTCTTTCTTTTGGCGAATGCTTTAACTGGACAAAGTTGATATGTGTGCTATGCTGTGTTCGAATCTCAGGGAATGGATCTGTAGCAGAAGAAAGGACCGTCTATGCTTCTGCTGGTACTGGCAGTGATAGCATAATCCCATTAAAGACAGGACAACGCGCCATAGGAGAAGGAGCAGACAGCTCAATGGGGGAACATGACAACAGACAGGGAGACACAGTAAAGATTCGTCGCGTGGGAAGAAGGAGTGGCTCCCAGGAGGTGGAGAAGGACGGATGTATAAATGAGGCACAGAAGGATACTCCGTACCAGACAGAACAGGGACAGAACGAACAAGGGCTACACAGAGCAGGTGCAGAATTCAGCAAGCAACTATCAGCCGCCTCCGTTCAATATTATGATGGCCAAGCTAGGAGGAAGACAGAAGCCACCCAAGGGACTCAGCCTGGCCACGCAACCACACCCGCTTCCTGCAACTTTGTCTGGAATGGGAACGCTCGCTCAAACTCACGGTCTCCCAGGGGATATCAGCTGCATTGTTCTGAGCAGTCAGTGCAGCCGTGTATAACGCAGGAGTCTGGATACAGAAAAGTATGTGCTACCATTCTGCAGCCCACAGGGAATCTCCCCACTTGCTCTGCACTGAATGAGGTTGTTTCTCGAGAACATTGCATTTCCATTTGTCCACTTTTGGTGTTTTTATCATTTTATTTGTTGTTTGCTTTCATGTATGATTTAGCAGACTTTCACACCTTCTACGCGACGGAGGCCTGTGTACAACGATGAACGGGAACGATGCCTTCCATGTGGACAACTTGGATTAGATCGTCGTCCCCTTAAACATTCATCACTCTCGCCTCCAAACTCCCCTTGTGTGCCATATGCACAGCCTTTTCATACATCTTATCAAAGGCACTTTTCTCCTCCGCAGCAGTATCTACATCACATGCCGTACGCACCGCCTCATCGCAACACTGGCCGGCACAGTGAAGCCCTGTTTGATGGATCCAGCAGGTGCAGGAAAGGAATATCCCACCTAAACACTCCACATGCTGTTGCTCCACCGCCTTGGAGGGCACAGTCTCCTGCAGATATGCAGCTGTCGGATACACACCGCGAATGCGAGAACTCCAGGTGGCGTACTCAGGTCGCTACTGCTCACCGGTGGTCTGTGTCCTCTTCCGCGTTCCCCATAGACCCGTATAATGCCGAAGCTGGTGTTGCTTTGCCGTTACCTACCAGTGACACGAGTTCTCCTGTTCACAATCCAACAGCTGCAGATGAGCAAGTAAAGACCTTCGAGTGTCACAGTCAGCGGTTTTCGGATAGGCTAAGCTTCCCTCGAGATGACAAGGGGCGCGTTTATCAAGGTGGTGCTGCTTTCGCTCCCAACCACGCATGGAACCATTCGGGTAGTGGTGTACGAAGCTCCACTTCTCAGCTTGCTAAGGCCCCTGACAGTAACGAAAGTCAAGGATCTACAATAACGCTTGAGGAGAGTTTGAACACAACCGCTTGTACTGTTACTCCTCGGCCTTCTATTGGTCAAATAGACCAAGACATAGACCAGTCCAACGGGGATATTGCTCATATGCCTCATACTTCAAGTAGATCACTGACTGGCTGCGAGCTGTTCCCCGAGACGCATAATGATTTGCAGATCGAATACAAGATGTACTTGAAACGACGGCTGGAGGCAGTTATCCGTGGAGTTTGGAACTGGCGTTCTGAGTCAGTGAAAGACTTTTCAGAACATCATGAGAAGCCTTTTTCGGCTGAAGTTGCACAAAATGTGAGGGTTCGCTCTACCGATTTTCTAACGAGCTGTGGTTCAACTCTGTGTGTGGGTAGTTTGCGCTTGGCCGGCGTGCACGTTGGAACATATTTTGTGTGGTGTTCTTTACAGGCAATGTTGAATGGGTTCACGCCTTACGTTCTGATGCACTATGCATCCACTACAGGAGTAGAGGAAAGTCTGAAACCATTGGATATGTCTGTTCCCGGCAAAAGAAACATTCCTTTTTGCGGTTTCTCGCAGGAGTTTGTAGATTCCTTGTGCAGCGGCATAGGTCACGGCATGATGTACTATTCAGTGATTCCAGGTAGTGTATTTCCAATTCATTGCGAACAAGGTGGTCTCGGGGCATTCAATTTGATTGTTGGAGCTCTAATGTCCTACACTGAGCATTTGTTCCCTTGAATTCTTGCGTAGCTGTGGGAATGAACATCGTGCAGGGAAAGAATTCCAGAGCCGCTGCCTGTGATTTGTTCTAAGGCATCATAATGGCGGCTGGTTTGGCTTTCTAAGGATAATTTGCAATGTAAACTGGCTTCTAGTGTTGTGTGCTTTACTACGCTTCCGGAGTGAAGTATGCACTAACTAGCACAGGTTGCAACAGGCACCGGCCTCATGTGGCTCGTGGGAATAAAAGAGTGATTATCGCTTAGCGGAAGTTTGCCTCCACCGTCAAAGGGACCGGTGAATACCGTCGAAGGCTAAAGCCTTGCGACAGCAGCTGCTTTCTCTGCTGGTTGCTTTAATCGTGTGAACTGAGGTGATAGGGGTATTTGTACCAAACAAACTCAGAGCTCCGAGTTTTTGGCTATCAGTGCAACCAATACGCAGCATGGCACGGAAAGCAGGCATAGCCAGTGCTTTCTGGTTTAAAGCCGCTGGGTGAAGTCGTTGAACTTCTGTTGTAGATCCATAGAGGCGACAGCATGAACTACTGGTTCCAATACAGATGTAACGCGTTGCCTCAGGGTTTCGAAGGCTCCGGAAAGGTCGCTGAATTCGGCGAGGTCTTGAACGGTTTTTCCGGGAGAAATATCCTGGAGGCGGATGGCTTTGAGTTGATCCATCTTCGCGGACACGTCAAACGTTGACGCGATTAGTTCATAGATCTTGTCCATTGGGGGCAGCATATCCCTGACAGTTTTTGTGTACACAGCAACGGTCTCTTGCAAACTGCTGCTTCCTTCGCTGATAGACTCCGCCAGATTAGCGGGTCGGACGCTGTCGACCATATGGGATACTACATGATTCGTGATATCAACTTTCGAATACGACTCCATCGTTGCTTGTAAAGCCGTGAAACGCGCAGCTAGTTCGTTACGCGATTTGCTTGCCAAATCGGACAGGCCCTCCATTATTTGTTGAGGGTTCTGGGAAGTGATCTTGTCCATCGTATTCCTCGAAACATCCAACATCTTCGGGAAGTTTTGGCGGTTGTGATGTAGCGAAGGCCTCAGTGACTTCTGAAACGATGCAGATTAGTGGTTTGAACATACAATGTCTAGACCAGGGAACAACTTACATATTAAGCTTTGAAGGTGACGTTTGTAGACTTGCCTCTCAAGTAGTTTTATGTCTGAAACGAATTGTGAACAGCCAGGGTAGGCTGTTGCCTGCCGACTGTCTTGACACCTGGGCGAGCCGGATGAGCAGCCCGGCTGTTAGTGTATGGGGAAGCGGAACCCTTATTTTTTCTGTGGTTGCTACTAAGCTTCACATATGAAGGGGATTTAGAGATTCTGGCTGCACCGAATTTATTCTGTATTTCAGTTGCTACCGCTTCGCGTGCGATGTGTCCTGAACGCATTTGCCGACAACTCGGCAATTAATTTGTAGACCACTACAATTAATACCCAGTAGCAACTGTTATAAATACATAGTTAACTCTCAGTCTACTCCAGATAAGTACTTTCTGTATCAGGGCTCATTGACTTAGGGTCCAGTGGTCAACAGGCTCCAAGAGCGGAACTTCGCTCAAAGAGTTACTGAATAGATTTCCATTGAATGCTCAAATAGACCACAGTATTCTTTATTCTCTAGTGCAGCCAACTTGGCATTCGCTTGAAACAACTCATCTGCATGCACAGTTGAGCAGGTGTGTCCAGCCATCAGCATAGCCGTACTTCAGTGCATGCAGTTTCCCATGCATGTCTGCGCTTCCCTCAAGTATCCTAAAATACTCAAACAATTTTCAGCAAGTGGGATGGATGCAGGTTATTTTCATGAAGAGGGGCCTTGTTAATCCGGCGCTTGTGGGGGCAGTGCCGCGAAATGATACCCCCAAGGCACCTTGAGTACTACATGACCGAGTGGGTTACGGCATCTCTGGAAGCAATCGTAGCTCACCGGTTGTTCCCATTTATTGGCTTTCCCTCCTGTAATCCTGTAAATCTCCTTCGGCCAACACACATCTCCGATGAGTTGGCCTTGCCTCTCTTCAGCAATGACCGATCCATGTGGGATGTAACTGTAACGAATAACGCCCTAAGAAACGTTAGTACTTCGTGTAAGAACAATAGTGGACAACCCCGGGGTGCTTGCCTCCACTCGGTGAATTTTACCCCAGAGTCGGCCCGACATTTTCGCATCGAGATTCCGCAAATTGAGAGTTTGAGGGCTGCTCTGCTCTGTGACCCAAAGTTCAATCTGCAGCATTCATGGCAGCTTCGGGTAGTCGTTTCTTTACGCATACCTGTGATACGCCTTTTAGACCAAGTAGACTGCAGAAGCGCTTCTTCGTCTGTGCGGCCTCACGATGCGAAATCCATTGAGAGTGACCTGAATGAAGTGGACTTGAGGAGTAGGGCGTCGGCTGAGTACCCTTGCCGGGAACATCATTCGTCCACACTGAACATTCACGATGGCAGTATATTTCCAGAATTCGAAGGGAAAGAGTCGCCGTTGCTTGCTCCCCACTCATCTCCAGGAGAGAGCTATACGCATCACTGCCTAGAACAGTGGATCCTCAACTTCCAGCCCTTGGCGACATCTGACCGGCAGGCGAAGTTTGAACACAGGAAGTTGTGCACAGCTTTGAAAGGTTTGCTGGCTACGTTGCACTTTCTCCCGACTCACCCAGCACTTCTGGCTTTGGCCGACAACGAAAGAGCAAAGCACAAGCGAGGCGGTCACCAGCAGAAGATATACGTCGAGACCCACCTGCTCGCTCGTTGGCGAACAGGAGAGTCTCGCAGGCGCCATAGGAGAGCTCATGCCGAGGCCCCGTGGGTGCCTCTTGTTGCCTACAGATCTGATTTGGAAGACATTTTGGTGTGCCGCTCATCTGAAAGCTTCGCAGGTGCAGGAGCACAAGCAAACCCCAGCTGGTCCCCAACAGAGAACTTGCGTTCCCCTCCTCTGGTGTGTAACACGGCACGCACCTGTGTTGCAGGCAGTTCTTCTCAGCAGCCTTCGTATTACTCCTCTTCAGCCCTTCAGGAGCCACCGCCTGGTGCCCCTTTGACCTGCTCCAACGCGTGTACACCTCAACCAAATAGCCGCACTTATAAGGCGCCCCTCTCGCCCTCCCGCCGTCACCACCACGCTAGCATCAGTGCCCCGAAGAGTAGAAGTCATGGAGATCCACTGCCTACAGGTCGCGAGGGCACTCTCACAGTTCCATGTCTGAGCTGCGGCAGCAGCTGCTGCTGCTGCAGCTGCAGCAGCAGTTGTTGTTCTCCATTCGGAGGCCAAGATGTGTCCGGCAGCAATGCACGGAGAGATGCATGCGAACGCCGCACATTTCTTTCCCTTGGAACTGCTTTGGGAACGCTAAGGTGTACTGTGATGTACAATGAGGAACTGGCACAGAGCATCATTGCCTCTGGGGAGCTCGATGCAGCAGGGGACGTTTGCCTTGAGGGCTTTCAGCCTATAGCAGCCACTGCGGTGGGCGAGAGAAGAAAAGGCGTAAACAGTAACGTCAGCAGCAACAGCAGTAGCAGCTGCTGCAGCAGTTCCGACCCGCTGCTCGAGGGCAGAGTCACCGCCCCTGTCGGGGGTTCGGACATGTGGCTGGAAATGCCTCCAGACGATAGGGAAGCACCAGAGAATGCTTTGTCAAAGGCCCTCAGCGCGAATGCAGGCAGTCAGCATCCTGCTACGGCTGCCCCCGCCTTTGTTGCTGCTGGTGCCCGTTCGGCTACTGGTGCTGCTGCGGGGTGTCAGTTTCCTCCTCCTCAGGAAATTGCTACCAGTTGTGGTGAGAGAATGGGAGGCGGTATTTGGCAGGGACTGCTGCAGCGGCTGCCGTTAAAAAAAGCGTATCGCGCTGCTGCTGTTCCCATGTACAGTTTGGGTTTAGGGCCCCTCTTGGAGAGGTGTCCCCCCAGCAAAGTTCTTAAGCTTCCAGCAGCAGCAGCAACAGCGGCAGCAGCAGCAGCTGCTGCTGCTGCCGCTGCTCGTGGCCGTTTGAGCCGGCGAGGAGAGGAGGCGGCGGACCCGCGTTGGCGCCCCTCTGTGCAGACCATTCCTGCATCCCGCACCGCGGGTTCGCAGCAGAAAGGCACGAGTAGTAGCAGCAGTAGCAGTAGCAGCAACAGTAGCATCGGCAAGTTAGATTTAGGGAGGATGGAGGGCGTTGGTGTTGGTGTGTCGTTCAAGGGTATTTGCGGATTTGAAGCGGGTTTCAAGGGAGGAGAAGATGGCTCGTGTGTGGGGAACCCGTTGTTAGCAGACAGCGAAATGAGCAGTTTAGAAGAAGCTTTGTTTTTAGCCGAAGGCGCAGAGGGGCTGGGTGAGGGGTTGAAGGAGGAAGAGCAGATATCAGCAGACGCTGTGCAGTTCGGGTCTATGTGGCTAGATAGCGCACAAGCGAGGTTTCAAGAAGAAGCCTTCTGCGCTGCCAGCACCTCTCTTACTGCAAAGGAAAGTAGTGCAAGCACTGCACCACGACCTTGCAAGACACTGGACGCACAGGAGTTGCAGGCACTGAAGGAAGAAATCAAAGCATTCCTGGAAGAGGAGGCAGTTTCTGGAGCATCTTCTGCTTCTTCGTGTTCTTCTTCGTCCTGTTCTTTCTGTTCTTGTTCTTCATGTTGTTCGCATCCCTCCTACCCTTGTTCTTCTTATCCTCCATCGGTGCCTACTTGTGGGTCTTACTCCTCTTCTGTGAGTCTGTCAAACTATCTTTCCTCTGTGTTGAGAGCTCTCGAGTCCATTTCAAGAACACCCTTTGACCCCGAAGGAGCAGCCAACCAATGCGGACTCTTTGATGCGAGCCCTCTGGGGGCTCAGCCGCAAGACGAGGCAAACAACCCAAGCCGACCAAAGGAAAACAGCAAGCAGACAAATCGCACAATTACACAAACGTTCAGTAATCTACACACAGAAGAAAAGCATCAACAACAGCAGCAGCAACAGAATCAGCAACAGCAGCTCCAGCAAGAGCAACAGCAACAGCAACGGCGACGGCAAAACGTCAGAGGGTTGCCTTCCTTCATTAGCCTGGAAGCAGCGATGGTCGGTGCAGAGTGGCAGGAGAAGCGTCTGCAGCTGGGGCTAGAGCTAGAGAACCTCGATCTAAGGAATGTAGATCGCTGCTGCCTGCCTCAGAGAGAAATAGACAAGGCGGAAGCTTCAAACAGCAGCTGCAACACAGAGCGACCACACGGCCTCAGGTCTAGCCGAAAGGGGGACCCCTTCCCTTCTGTCTGTAAGACAAAAAGCAGAGAAAGTCTTCTTTATGCTTGCGTCTTCAAAACAGCGCGACGCAGAGGCAGAGACAGAGGCCACTTATGCATGTCTCTTCCAATTTGTTTGTCTGTGCTTACTCTTCTCGTTTTCTGTTTGTAACCCAGTTTGTCGCCGTATATCGTTGTTCTTTTGCTTGTGGTCTACCAATTAAAATATTGGTCATATAGTCGATATATCATCTCTGTACTGGATGCTATATATTATATATTATCGGTACAGTATTAGGCAAAACATACGAGATACAGTATAACATTGTGTACACATATATAATACATATGCATCGGCGTGACCAGAGGGCCGTAGAGGTTTTTTCTTGTTTTGCTTTGAGTTGCGTCAACTCCTCATTATGTTGTTGGTTAGTATCTGTATTTAGCCTCTGCTGTATGCTTTAGATGGGGTTAAATGAAGGCAAGGGCGAACATGTTGGTCTCTCTTTTGTTTTCTCTGTGTGGCGTTTTTGATTATTTACAGCCCCTCTTTGTTTTTACCCAGAAGAAAGCTTCATGACGCAAATGAGCACTAGAACGGGCTTCTCGTTCCTTGAAGAGGCCATAAAGGAGCTGATGAATTGCACACAGGAAGAGGAAACGTGGAAACAGCAAATAGACGATGAAATGGACGGAGAGAATATATCGGAAGAAGATACAGGATACCTGGAAGAAAAACGGGGGAAAAGCAATCAAGGCATACATAGAATAACAAAATATAGGTGCAAAACGGTAGAGGAGCAACGGAGAGGAAGAGAAAGAGACAATGAAATCCACAGAAATAAAGGAGAAACACAACAGGAGGCCACAGGAGGGCACACAGAGGAGGGATCAGATGGAGACCAAGACGATGATGATGATGCCCGGGGCGAAGGATCAGAGGGAGACAAAGTGAAGGAAGATAAAGCCGAGGATGGAGAAGTGGCAAACAACAACGGCGAGGAGGAAGAACAAAGACGAGAAACGTTGAAGAATGTCCAGGAAACAGAGAAGGCGGAACAAAACGAAGCAGGAGGGAAGCCATTTAAGCGACATAAAGATGTAGAGAGAAAACAACTAGGCAGCTGCGATAGAGTTCAAAACTTACAACGGCCAAAGACCAACCAGGAGAAAAAAGATGTGCTAGCCAACAATAAAAAGAAGCAAACACCGATGCAAACGCACCTCCGTGGAGTCCAAATGTTCCTCCAAAAGGAAGCAACAATAACTAAAAGGCAGAAGCAAACGCCAAATAAACACCAAGAGAAGGAACAACAAGAAGAAAACGACGGGGGCATTCCCGAGGCCTATGATGGCCATGTGGAGGACATGTGTATACTACTGCAGAATTTCGAGGTATTAATAAAATTAACTGAATAAATACACACAAGGATATCGATAAATGAAGCCCGGAGCACACCAAATAAATAAACACACAAATGCAGTGAAAACACAGCAGTAGTAATATAGAGAAGCATTCAGGAAGAGCAGCAATGATAGACGTTTTGCGCTCTCCTACAGTACTAACGATTCTCTCATTTTTGACCTTTCTAGTCTATGTTGGGGCACCTTACTTGTTTTCTTTCCGATTGTTCGCCTATGTTGTTTGTCGGTTTGTCATTTTATTTTCTTTCATGCCGGCGTTTGCATTTGTACTTTATTCACCCTTTTTTCTAGCAAGGAAATGTTGCTTTTGTTCTGTTTCAGACAATTAGGTAGGTTTGCCGTCCTTTTCAGATCTGTGCATTATGATGTACTGTATTTAATTTGCGATTTTTCATTGTTATGTACATTGTAGGTTTGGTATGCAGCACAGATGTGGGTATAAAATGAAAATATTCGGTTTTTAATCTGTATTTTGTGCGTTATTTACATTACATGTACTGTATAGAGATATATATGTATTTACTAATTGCATGCTGTGTAATACCTGTGTTCGTGTTTATATGTGTCATTGTTTGCGCATTTATTGTGTATGACTGTCTTCTTTTCATATCTCCAGTGGCCTCTAAATGCCCTTTATAATGCCTTTAGTTGCCCTAAGCCCCGACCGTACATGTACATTGAATGTTATGGGGTGGAATTTAATTGTGTGTTAAGTAATACTGTATATCTACACTATTTCCTCTGTTTCTTACAGGCAATAGAAGCTGCGTATTTGGATAGCGGCTTCTTTGGCCTCTAACACACGGGACAAACGCGGTAGCACAGAGAATATGGAGGAACATAAATAAACGGAACTGCTCTAGAAGCAAAGGGAAACACAACCTCTCACATCAACTGCACAGAGAGCTGGAATCGCACTGGAAGCAGCAACTACAGAAGCTGCACCAGCCCCCGCTTAAGGACAACATAAACACAAGTACCTGGCTGCTGCTGCTGCTGCACCAGCAGGACCTAGAGGAACAGCAGCTCCTGCAGGCCTGTACATATCAACAGCATCATCAGCGGGAGCTTCAGAAACAGCAGCAACATCGGGTGCAACGGATGCTGGAACAGCACCAGGGAGTTGAAGCTGTAGCGGCTCGACCACAACTAGCAGCAGCAGCAGCAGTAGGATGTTTGCCTGGACTCCTCGTTTGTATCGTTTTTGTTCTTCGCTTCCTAGCGAATGGGCGATTTTCTTCGCTTCTGTACAAACAATTTTCTCTTTCTCCTGGAAAATCTAAGCCGAACTTATCTACACGGCATACCTCTCTTGTAACGGTCGAACGGAGAGAAAAAGAGTTTTGCTTTTCGTTACGAGGCAGCGTTCAATTTGGTCTCTTCTAGATAACACATAACGGAGCTGCTTGCCTCCACTTGCCCCAGACCTCACCCTATGTCGGCGCGAAAGCAATATAGAGCGGTGTTTATCCGCAGGTAGTTGTAGGTGTGTATATTTCTATCTTGTACATATGCGCTTATAAATGTGTGTATGTGCATAGGCCTGCACATATGCAACGATTGATATCCATTTGTAAGGGCATATGCAGATATGTATGTTAATGTACATAATGCTTATCATGCTCGCTGACATCCTTATACGCTTTATACAGGCACAGGCGACCAGCCGATTCTGCTGTTATTCCAATTCCCACTGTATTATGGCTTGCTCTCACATTAGTTGTCCACACGAAAGTCGTTCATGTGCTTTCATTTCCTATTGGCATTGCTATTTGTACAATTAATTATATTATTCTGTAAATAGTATTACTGCCTCACATTATAAGTAGTAGTGCTCGTTATTCTTATTAGCAGCAGTGCTACCCTCATTCCTAGTATTATTACTATTCTTGCCACCATTATTATTTGAACTGTTGATATTGTATTGCACATTGATGAACCTAATAGAAGGTTCAGCAGCAAATACAGCCAGCAGGCAGTCTACCTCCTCTCTTCTCGTCTTCTTTCTCTTGCGCTGCCTGTGTCTCTCTCTATTTTTCTGTACGTGGTTAGTGTGTCTATATTGTCTCCATGTAGTGAGTTGTACTTCAGAACAAAAGGCGAATCAGATAAAGGATGTTTCCTGCTGCCCAGGTGTACATACACCTCAAGGGGATTAACCTGTTTTGGGGGAGAACAAAGAGAAGGGGAAGTACAAAATATGAGAGTAAAGATGCTCACAAGGGAGGAAGTAGAGGAGCAGGACAACCACTGTCTGTGCTCAACCAAACACCATCCTCGCTTTATTTATTGTGTCGAAGGTAATGCGGTGGGTTCTTGTTGTGCACCTCGTCTTAAAGCAGTAGGGATCGTCTCGTTGATAATAGACTGAAATATAAGTTGTTCGATGACATCTCGAGGGGACAGAAGCATCTCTTCTGCTGCTTGTGTGCCTTCTGCTGCTGCTGCTCCTCCTGCTACTCCTGCTTCTCCGGCTACTGCTGCGGCTCGTCCAGCTGCTACTACTGTGAACAGCAAAGACCCCACAAGTGATATACGGAGCTTCATTGTTGGAAGAAAGACGGGAACAAACCAAAAGTTGGCCAGCTGGGGCAGAGAAAGAGCAGATTAGGACCTGTGTTATTATTTGCAGAAAATCCCGATGGGACTGTTATAGTGTTTTCCCGTATGCTCTCATTTGTCGAGCATAACTACGGACATAAAGGAATTTTATAACAGGTGAGTTCAGAGGGGTTAGCCGTTTAAGCAGAAACGCAAGGAGAAGTTAGCAAGGAGGAGAGCTGTTAGGTAGGAGACACACACAGTAGGTGACAGCCAGGCGAACGTGGGGGGGAATTTGGAGGTGGCTGCATTCCACTCCCTATTGCAGCCTTCTATTCTCCAATGATTTACGGATTTTACAAAAATGATTTAAATTAAATTATTTGCTTTCATTGGCTGCCTTAATGTGCTAACAGGTTAACGAACCGGTAGAGGCTTGGCTCTACCTAACCATGCGGACAGACAGCTCCCTGTCTGTCTTTCTTGATGCATTCTTCTTGAAATTCGCTACTTTTAACTCACTTTAATTGTCTTAAAAAGTTCAAAGCCTTTCACACTTGTATTTATTGCATGAAAATGGAGAGATTCAAGGTTCTCGCGAGGAGGCGCCGGTGCAGGTGGGTGACCTCGGGGGGCTCAGCAGGGGTTTAGAGGTTTCTTTACCCACTCAATCACAAACTATTATTTTTTAATCAATATATTTATGTAAATTTCTAAATCCTGCAATTGAATGCAGATTATCCAGGAGATAATGCAACTGTTTCTCCAGCATGTAGGCACTTCACAACTTGAAAGTATTTGAATCGAGTTCAGCCTTGAGTACTTTTTAAGAAAAAACCCCTTAAACACTTTCCTTTTACCTGAACATTGGCTGCCCTCTCTTCATCTTCTCCTTATTGAGGGGGGTCTTGAGAGTACAGGCATATCTTGGATTAGTATTTTTGGCATATTGCAGTTACGACGCATGCATAAATAAAGCAGTAGGCCTCACCGTCTTCTTCTGCATGCAGAACAAAGTGATTTTTGCTTATTAATGCCCGATGTCGCCTCCTCCTATTCGTCCAACTGTTGTTGCTGCTGCTGCTGCCGCAGCAGCAGCAGCAGTAGCAGTAGCTGGGGTTGGCTCGCGCTGTGTGTCTGTGCCGGGCCCTCCTTTGGATCTATCCTTCCGTTCTTTTCGGTCCATTTCTGAGATTCACAAGGATGATGACTGCAGCAACAAGCCTACGGCTTCAGAGAGCTCACAAGAGGCAACAACTCCTTCAAATATAGAAACAGGTTCTGTATCGCTTGCTTCTTCCCCCCGTTTTTCCGTTGGCGCTCCAGACAGCCTCTCCAAGGGGCTTAATGTCTCCTTCCTCCCTGCAACTCCCGCAGCAGCACCTGCGTCCGGCTCCGCTACTGCTGCTGCACCAGTAGGAGCGGCAGCAACGGGAGCAGGTGGAGGAGGAACAACGTCGTTCCCTCCAACTCGGAAGTCGATTTGTTTAAGTCGTAGTACACGCGTGGTGTCAGTTTGCTCGATGGCTATGAAGGACGGCAGCGGAGATATACAGGCAGGAGACAGGCCTGCCTCGAAGGTCTGCCGCATCTCCCGTTACACAACAGCTGTTCGTTTGAACAACAATGAGCTGCAGGAGGCCCCTAACCTGCGGCAACATTTGTCTATGTTGCTGCCTATGCCACACGTTAACCTGGTGTGGCTCGATCTCTCTTTTAACAAACTCGCCGCTGTTCCCTCGTCTCTCAATGAGCTATGCAAGATTAAATGCATATACCTGCATGCAAACCAAATCCAAGATCCGATGTCTGTCCTTGTGCTGCAAAATAACAAATGCCTCCGCTTTCTCACCCTCTTCAGAAACCCCCTCGAGCTCCAGCTAGACACGCAGTACCGGTATGCCATTCTATTATAAATGCACTTCCGTAATTCTTCCTATTATTATAAGGGCAGTTCCATACTTCTTCCGCCTGTAAATGCAATTCCATACTTCTTCTCAGCTTTTTATACCATGCAAGTAGCGTTATAATGGCAAACCTTCCATATTCACACTTTCAGACATACACACTTAATTAGATGATACTTAATTAGATGGTACAGAGGAAGCCTTCCTGATAAAAGCATCAACAATTTTCTGCCCTCCCTCTGTCCAATTATCGCTTCTCCATCATCTGTCTCCCTGCTGCGCCTCCCCCTGTTTATGACCTCGCCTTTGTCTCTTTTGTTCCTCTCTCTGTAGCTGTCTCTCTGGCTCTTTTTGTCTCCGTTACTGTCCCTTTGCTGTACCCGAAAGCTTCTTCGCTCTTTTGTCCCTGTTTCAGTGTCTGGCTTGCGCCTGGTGCCGTATGCCTGTGCGTTTGTTTCGTCTACCGTTTTTGTCCTCTGTTGTTTTTTGTTTTCGTCCCTGGCTCTCCTTGATATTTTGCTTGTGGCTTGCTGTTGCTGGTATTCTTTTTCGGTTGTCGCTGCGTGTTGTTACAGCATGAATGTGCTGCATGGTGTAGTGTGGACCAGTTTAAAGTGGTTAGCTAGTGGCTGTTGCTTGGGATGAAAATGCACGTGTGCCTTCATCTAGAAATCGCAACAAAGCGCAGGAACTGCAATTAGAACCGCTGAAGTCACCATCTGCATCTGTGACTACTTAGGAGTTCTGCTGGGCTGTCAGTACATCTGTTTCTGTATCTTTCTTTCCTCTTTCGCTATCCAGGGTGACAATACTAAGTGTTCTTCCTTCTCTACGGTGCCTCGACTTCACTCCCATTTCCTCTGACGAAGTGGAGGTCGCGTGTCGCATCAATGCCCCTCTTACCCTAAAACGAGCTGCAAAACAGATGCAGATGCAGATGCAGCAACAGCAGCTCCTGCTGCTCCAGGAGCCACCGCAGCAACAGCAGCAACAACAGCAACAGCAACAAAAGCAGCAGCAGCAGCAACAGCAGCAACAACAACGGCAGCAGCAACAGCAGCAGAAACAACGGACGAAACGCCAAAGGTAGTTTGAGACAAGCCGTCTGCTTGAGAATGAGGACCCGAAAGAGAGTTGAAAAACAAACATCAGATGTTACATGCTAGCTAATTCTGTCGTAGTTGTTGTCTCTACCGTAATCAGCACATCTACTTTACTGTTGTTGTCTCCTATGCTGCTGCTTCTATACCGCCTCAAGCCAAAGACAGGCAAATAAGCTACCAGCTGCCGTATGCTGCATGCAAACAGCAATCGTGCTGACACCATCGGCGTCTGACAACAGGGGAGAGCACCAACCTGCAGCAAGTGCAGCAACGGCTGTTGCAACGACAGCAACAACCTCTGCAGCAACGGATAAACTGCCTTCAATGAAACTTAGCAGCGAACACACCGGCTTCCTGCGTCTGGTGCACTTGCAGTGTTGTTGCAGCAGCTGGTGCTGCTGCCAGCCCTGCTGCCGTTCTTCCTTCTGCTTCAATTCGCGCTGCTGCTGCCTCCACCGAGCCCTCCAATATCGTCTGTTGTCTTCGTTTGGAGCTCTCGCAGCCTGTCCCTCTATCGTATTTTCTATATCCTCATGCCTATTGTTGTTTGCATCCCTTCTTGCACTATTTGTTGCATGCACGGTTCGTTCAACGAACGAAAGCCACTCTAAGTTCCTTTCCTGCTTCTTTAGAGGCGTTCAAGCATCCTCACCTAGGTGATTTCTTTCTCCTCACCTATTGCCTCCAACTACGTCTATCGCATGGATGCAGGCATGCGCCGGAAAAGGCTGTTTTGTTGTTTAGATCATTGCCATGAACTTGCGGAGGGATTCCAGTTGATTTTGCCATGCTTCTCTTTCTTCTTTTGTCTTGAATCTGTGTACGCAAAAGAAGTAAAGGCAATACTCAGTTGCACGCACATTAACAGCCACTAGACCCGACAAACAATTGCACAAAACAACGAAAGGAAAACCAAAGTGCAAACGGCTGAAAACCAAAAACAAGAACGAATGCAGAAGCAAAAAGTGGAAACCAACAGAAAAAAACAATTGGTATCAAAGCAGTGTAAACTGCAGCCCAATTGAAGTGCATTCAGGACATAGAGATAGGTTCTACTACACAGACTATATGCATTTGCATTTATATATGTAGATACGTATATAGGTTTGGGTTATACACAACTATATAATTTACAAAGCACAAGCACATATCTATGTGTGCGAAATACACAAATATACTTATGCATGCATCTTCACATGCTAAACCGAATAAACACAAAAATGTAGAAGCAAATTAGTATAGAGGACTATTAGTATAGAGGATGATTTCGTTGCTTACGTAAAGGAGAAGGTGGTGGGTGCCGGGTTGTTGACGCTGATTGTCAGGCCCTTGGGGTTGTCTGCCTGGGCTTTGATGTTTGTAATCTGCAAATAAATAAGTCAGAAAGGAAAAACCAAATAGATAAGCAAATCGTAGACAAACAACAAAACGCAGCACACCGGTTCTCACAAAACATGAACCAAGGATCAAATGGAGTGGCAAACACAGAAACCAAACAATACAGCAAACGAAGGGTAGAAAACAGGAACAATTTGGGACCAGGCAAGGCAGAGTGCATGATTCTGAAGGGTCTACATCAAGAAGGAACCTGACTGCTAAACCCTAAACCCGTGAAACACAAACTTGTCAGGGTTTCACGTACCTTCTCGACTGGCAGGGATCCAACGGGCTTTGCCTTTCCGCCTTCTTGTGAGTGTCCTTTATACCATTCCACTTCTTTGCCGTCTCGAGAGCAAGTCACTTTAACGGTTGCATTCAGCAAGTGGGTTTTGAGTTTAACAACTTTCGTCAGAGTACGGCGGTAGGCCATCAACTTATTCTGGCGGACGTCGCTCGTCGTCAGCTGCAGCAAATGCATGCATTAAAGAACGAAGCACAAGAAATTGAGTACAAATGCCACAATAAATCGACTAAACAAAGAAGCAGAATCCACGGGTCACAGTACACATACGTACATACGGAGCGGCTTGGCAACTTGTACAGGTCAAATTAAGGAGCAGTAGGAGAAGAACGCCCAAATATACAAATAAATAAGTTGTGCATCAGCAGAAGGGGGACAAGTATAGTGCTGCAACCAGCAGCAATGTCCAAACATGCAGCAGCAATTGGGAATCTATTCAGTCCGCAGGGTTCTATAGTAGTAGTGAATTACTTCCTCATCTTCCGACTCGTCAAAGTCATCTTCTTCTCCATAACTGCTCATTTCAGTATCGGCTGCTTTGTTTGCATTGCTGCTATATGTTTGCCTCCTCCTGCTAGTTCTCTCTCCCGGTGCACCAGACTGCAGCAGAACAAATACATAAAAGAATCGGCAAATCCATTACTCTCGCAGTTAATTAGGGAGGAAATAACCCACAAATGCAGACACACCAAAGCCCCAGAATTGTACTATATAGGGGGCAACCCAATGGAAGGGTACAAGAACATGACACACACAATGACAGAAAAATAAATCGATGTGCCGGACGAATAAAATCATTACGCATATTACTCAAATTAAGAAATTATCAACAAAACAAATAAATAGGCGTATAAGCAAAGAAATTAGTACATAAATTAAAAATATAGTCGTACAAGCAGACACAGGGACACGAGGGGAAACACACACACCACGAAATAAGCAAACACAACAAACGAAGAAAACAATCTACCAGTTAATCGATCAAATAAACAAACGAGCAGACGACGCACAAACACAAAAGCGGGCAAACGAAAGAACAAACGGCGCCTGCACTGGAGGTCCAAGCCCATGACGAAAAATCGGAGTGTGCATGCAAAAAAATCGGCCTCATGCATGCACGGTGCTCAGAAATGGATAAGTAAATATAAGTAAATATATAAAGATATACACAGATACATGCGTATGCATATGCGTAGTGTTGTAGATCATTCCACAGCAGCAAGTGTTGGTTTGTGTGAGAAGAACATCGATATACTGGCGACACACTTTAGCTGCCGGGGTCCCTCCTGTTGCTGCTGCTGGTGTTGCTGCTGCTGGTGCTGCTGGTGTTGCAGTGCTGGCGGTAGTTGAAAGCGTGGCCTTGGGTTCAGAGAAAAGTGCATTGGCCCTATCGTCCTCTCCTCCTCTCTTCTTGGGAGCAAAGAGAGCCCCGTCAGGGGTCCGCTTGCCCCAGCGGTCGAAGCAACTCATAGTGTTTCCCATTGTAGGATTTAGTGTTCAGGGTTTAGTGTAGGCTAGGATTTAGGACCGATGGTACAGGCCTTCCGCGTGCAGCCATCAGCAGCTTCAACGGCGGCCAAACGCTGCGGCTTCTGAGTGGTCTTCTTTGGACCGTTTAAATGGAGTTAAATTGAGTAGGCGAAAACGTTCAAATAGGAAAACTACAAAAAAACGGGAGTACAAAGCCCTTATTCAACAATAACGGCCCGTGTGCCTCGATGCTCCGAGCCGCACTGCCTGGGACACAACGCAAAAAACCGGCGAGAAAAGTTCCTCCGAGAGTAAAATTGAATTTAAAATTTCATTTAATGCAGAAGATCCTTCTTAACGGTCGCCATATATCTCACAGCTTCGTAACCTTGTAGGAGCACACCGCCGTACTCAGGAGGCAGCAGCAGCAGCAACTGCAGCAGGAGCAGCAAAAAACGGGGCATGCAACTCTTCAAATAGAACCATAAATACCTATTATTCACTTCTTATTATTTTTCATTTTTGTGTTGTTACTACCTTTAAACAGTTCGCACCAGCACGTCCTCATGCGAGGAGAAAGACACCCGCTACAGTGGTCAGCTCACACGTAGCCAGCCGTGCCATATTTCGTGCCTAAACAACGAACAAACAATGGGAACATTAGCCTATTCAACTTACGTTTTACTTTAAACTAATTGTTTTCCACTTGTTTATAGGCAGAACCGCTTTTAAGGCGTTCGGGGTGATTTCCCTCCGCTTCTCCAGGAAGGTCAACGGCGCTGGATTGCCAGTTCACAGTGCTTTGCACACGAATATGAGTGCAGCGGAAGTTAACTTACTACTCTATCTAAGCTGTATAACTCGAACACCTAGGTAACTATTTCCCGTACAGGCAGGAAACGCCCTAACCGCCTCCCCAGCCACCCAACCCCCGGCTGCTCAGTCTCCTCCTCGCTCATGAGACAGTGCATCTGCTGCTGTTTAGCCAACGAGCGGGCTTCACAGCGTCTTGAATAATTAGTTAACAACTAGCCTGCCCGGCTAGCACCAAATGGAGAGAAAAGAACAGAGCCACATTGCCGCCGGCTAGCATGCAGCTAGCTAGCCGCACCCGTAGGCAGTACAGTGTAATGGGGAGTTAATACTCCGTTGGGTGCCTGTGCAGTTGCTATGAGTTAAGCACCATCAAAGCTCCTCCTAACGAGGTGTCTCGTTGCTGCTACATCCATCCCCTAGTTGTTCAAATGACATCTGCGCCTCTCCACCTCTAAATAAATATACATATTGTATGTAATATGAACAATGTATATAATATCTAGAACAGAAAGCCATCGGAGAGGCACAGAGACGCCCGGGGCCATAAAAAGGATGAATGCAACGAGCAGGTAACGGGGGCACGAAGACGAGTTGAAGGAAACTAAAATAATGAGAAGGTAAAACGATGCATCTATACAATGAAAAGAAGAAAGGGTAGGAGAGACAATACAGTAAATACAGTGCGACAACGAAATAACTACAAATACAAAGACAACTTCTTTTGTCCCTATCTCGGCTCCCTGGCGTCCCCAGATAAATATTCCCAAAACCTCTAGCTGCAGCTGCAGCTGTTGGTGGTGCTGCTGATGTCGCAGCAGCAGCTGCTGCTGGTGCAGCTGCTACTGTAGCTGCTGGTGTTGTTGCTGCAGGTGCTCCTGCTGCAGCTGCTGGTGCAGCTGCTGCAGCTGCTTGCGCAACTGCTGGTATTTCTGTGCGGCTGGCGTCACTGTGTGTACCTACAAGGGCTTAGTGACAGCGGCAAGAAGCAAATGAGAATAAACTTGCAAGTCAGCAAACGGCGGACACTTCAGGTGTACGTAGCCCCGTAGTCAGCGCTTGGTTCCTCTCCTGCTCGCCAAAGCAGCACAGCAGCAGCAGTAGTTCTATAACCATGTGAGCGAAAAGGATTGACGGGAGAGCATGCAACATTGAGAGCGAGGGAGACGAAGAACAAGAAGCAATCGGATAGGAGGAGGAGCAGGGGGAGCAGCAGGGGCCAGAGAAAGTAAGCAACTTAGTCTGTCCTTGCCTCTTGCCAACAGACAAGAGGCAAGGACAGAAAATAAGAAAGAATAGTAGAGAAGGTCTTATTATCGTTCCCGATACATCACACAGCGGCTTTGATTTCTGTTGCTTACGCGTTGACCTTCTTGGGCGCAGAGGCGTTTAGTAGTTGTTGCTGCTGGTGCATTTGCTGCTGGTGCATTTGCTGCTGCTGCATTTGCTGCTGTGCTGCAGAGGCTGAGTGGAGTTGTTGCTGAGCTTTGGCTGCCATCTTTTCCTTGTTTTTCTTCTCCATTGCTGCTCTCACTCGCGTTGCACAGAAATAACAATACCAATCCTCGTTAGCTGGAGGAGGCTGATCGTCTGTGTAGCCAGAGCACAGCCAGTGGTACCACTGTAAGCAGCCTGGTCACAAGCACACACAGCCAGCTGGATACATAGATAAATGGATAGATAGACACAACCATCGACAGTTCAATCGACAGTTCAACAGCTAGATAACAAGTTCTTGATATAGCCAGCTAGATAGCTAGCTAGCTAGCTACCCAATATGCTAGCTACGTTGGTTAGCTGGGTAGTCTTACAGTCGCAGCCGATCCAGTGAAGCCCATCCCCGGGTCCGCCCCCCGGCAGTTCTTTGTAGAGTCCATTGCAGATAGGGCAGAAGACAGGCTTTGCGTCTGCATCTTCTTCTGGCGCTGCTGCTTCTGCTGAGTTTTGCTGCTCCTGCTGCGGTGCTGCTTCTTCCGCTGCAGCAGAGGTAGAGACACCCACAGGCAACATACCTCCACATGCCCCTCCATACCACTGGGCAGACAGCATTGCAGCAGACGCGGACACCTGCGGTGGCGGAGGCCGAGGCATGCGGGGCCCTGCTGCTGCTCCTTCTGCTACATCTACTGCTGCGGTGTCATCTTCCCGTCGTCTCTTGGTTTCTCTTTGAGTGCAGTCTCCTTGCAACAGATTCCAACTGCGTTTGGTTGGGCTACTAGGCTGTTTAGGCTGGGGCAGCAACAGGTCGTCTTCCTTGCCGCTGCTTCCTGCTGCTGCTGCTGCTTCTGCTTGTGTAGGGCCAAACAAAGGGGCCCCCTCTCCACCTCGCTTCCTCTGGGCCTCTGCAGCAACAACTCGTGTCAGCTGCAGAAGCTCCTGCTGCTCTGCCAGATGCATCGGAGAGGGAGGAGCAGGCGTCTTGTTGCCATCTTCAAAGTCATCATCCGACTCAGCTGCTCCTGCTGCAGCTTCACCTGCTCCTGCTGCCCCTGTTCCGGCTGCAGCAGGCTGAGACCCTCCTCCCTTCCCATTCTCCACTGCTTTGTCCTCACCGCTGCATTCTCCTCCTGATGCGGCTGACGTGGAAGCTGCTGCTGCTGCTGTTCCTCCTGAAGCTGCTGGTGCTCCCGGTGCTCCTGGTGTGCGCGACGGCTTTGAGTGCAGTGGTCCAGCCAGCAGAATACCTGGGAGGAAGTTGTGCTGCAGCAAAAACGGAAAAACGTATGCCATTTCATGCAGTCTCTCTACAGCAGCTCTTGAAACAGCCAAGGGCAACGGACACAAAAAGCAGCAAGAGGAGCGGCAGCAGCAAAAATGATAACAAGGGACACAGTAGGGCAAATAAAAGAAGCAGCAAGAGTAAATAAACCCCAACAAGCATCAGTCGCAACAGCACCTTGATCGCATGCAGCAACAGCAGCAGCACAGCAGCAGCAGGTTTTGCATCTATACCTGCAGGTATTCGATGGGATTTGAAGTTATGAGAAACAAAGGGTCCGAAGGCTTGGAGGGTGAGGAGCCTCCCCGTGCAAGCCGGCTGTCGGCTGTTGCTGTTGTTACTGCTGATGATGATCTAGCTGCTGCAGGCGCCTTGTGGGCATTAGGCGGATTCTTCAATTGGGTCTGCGCTGAATGATGCAGACACTGCAACTTGTGGGAAGTGCCGTGGTGGCCCTCCATGCGGCACCCCAAAACACGTGCACAGGACACATGGAACCTGCAGCAGCAACAGCAGCAGCAACAACGGCAGAAAATACAGGTTAAGATATAAAGCCGCGGAAGAGGCAATAGCAGCAAACACTCCTCCAGAAAACGAGGAGGCTCCTGCTAATGCTGCTACTGCAGCCACTCTGCTGCTGCTACTGCTGCTGCTACGACTGCAGGTGAGGAGGACGTACACGTAGGAGCATCGATTGCCATTCCCGTTGTTGCTGCAGCTGATGGTTGCCCCTTGCTGCATACACAAAACACATCCATAAACTTTAAACCCTATACCCTAAACCGTTAAACAAATACCGGACTCTAGCCCCACAACTCTAACGCTAACCCCTCGCCTTAAACCGTAAAGCCTAGCAGTGCGCCCTAAACCCCAAACCCTAAACCCTGTTGGCTGACCTTTTGGCCGCAGTAGCAGCAAGGTTTATCGAAGGCAGTCCTCGCGATGCTGCGAAGGGACTCTGTTGGTAGAGCAGCAAATCGAGGGGGGACAAGTCCCTCCGCACAGAGACAATGAAACCACTGTGGCTCCCCACATACAGGGTCAGTAGGATGCGGTGTCCTGCTGCTCCTGAAGACAGCAAACACAGAAGCAGCAGCAGCAGCACATGAAGCGCACAGGTAAGCAATGTATCAGCAGGAACACACAAAGGGATTTAGCTGGTGCTGCAACGTGAGACATCCACATTCGCTACTGATCTTCCAATAGAAACAACAGCAGCCGCAACAGCAACAGCAGGAAAGGCAAAAGCAGCAGGAAGCGTTCCATTATACCCTGAGGATTTTTGTTCCGCCCTCTTAAGTAGGAGACCGTCAATTCTGCTGCAGAGGAGACAGCGGCTAGCAGCAACAGAAGGTAAGTCCCCTGAAAGGAGACACTCGCAGCGGGGACAGACCCACGGGTCTCCTGCTGCCTCCTCACACATCCCATTGGGATCGTCTCCCGATCCTGTCCCTCCACCTGCTCCTGCTGCTCCTGCTGCTGTAGGTTGCTGCTTCGTGCTGCCATCCTTCCAAGCCCGTCTACGCTGCAACCGCACAGCCCTTGCTGCTGCTTCGCTTATTAAGGAAGCAGACAGCGGCTGTCTTTCTACTGTCCCCCAGCAGGTCCTGCAGACCTTGACATTGCACAACTGACACCGCTGCAGCGGCTCCCCTACCCACTGCTGCTGCTCGCCGTGCCCCTGTTGCTGCTGTTGCTGCTGCCAGCTAGAGCCCAGACGGCCGCAAAGAGAACAACAAGGATTTCGGTTTAACAGAGACAAACGAGCTATACCAACGCCTTTTGATTCTCCCTGTCTCCCTACCCCTTCTACTGCAGGTGCCTTGCGACCCGCAGCACCTGCAGCAGCACCTGCTGCAGACATTGCAGTAGATGGCTTCATCGCTGCAAGTGCCAACTTGCCACTGCAGCTGCTGTTGTTGCTGTTGCTGCTGTTGCTGCTGTTGCTTCCGTTCTTGAGAGTTGTTCCTGGTGGAGACACAGAAGCTGCGGTGGTACCGCCACTAGGCGAAGTTGCAGTAGCTGTTGCTGCTGTTGCTGCTGCTGTTGCAGCAACTGCAGCTGCATCTTCAATGCTCATGTCTCGAACTACTGCCGCAAGGTGCTGCAGTTGCTTCCTGCTGCAGTTGTCGGCCTTTACACCGCATGCAGCCAGCAGCAATGCAAAGGCCTGCAGAAGGCAGCAGCGGGCCAGCAGCCGCTGCCCATTAAGCATATCGCTGTAACTCTGTGGGATTTTAATATCTCCTTTGTCCCCCTTGTCTCCCTTGTCTCCCTTTAGAGGCAAAAAGAGACACTGAAACAACTTTTCGTCACACACAAAAGAAGGGACTGCTGCAGCAAAGAGACATCCAGCAATGCGCGCTGCCTCACCGGCGTCTCCTACCTCAGCAACTTCAGGTGTCTCTTCACCCCCTGCTGTGTCAGTAAGAGACGAGTCACCACGACTTGGGAGAGAAAGACAATTCTTCTCTGTCTCTTCACCACTCTCCTCACCCTCAACAGAAGACCTTCTAAGCCTTGCTGCTGTGCGGGCCTGTTGCTGCTGCTGCTCCTGTTGCTCCTGCTGCTGTTTCACTCGCAGGCTCTTAGGGCGCCTCGGCTGTTGGGGTCGTTCCTTTTCGTCGGACGTGGTGGTTGTCCCTGGGGATTTCCCTGCAGCAGCAGCCGCAGCCGCCGCAGCAGCAGCTGCTGCTGCCTTTCCTCTCCTCGTGAGAGGACAATTTTCTGCGTTGTCCCTTTTGTCTTTCGTATTCGGGGTTGGCGATTTTGAGTGTCCGGCTGAGCTTTTACCTTCCTTAGGACTAGAAGCAGCAGAAGCAGCAGCAGCAGCAGCAGCTGCTGCTGCTGCTGCAATTGTACCAGGCTTTAGACGCTGTTCCGTTTCGCAGCCGTCTTGCGGCTCCGGAAGCTGTTTGACGCGCTGCTTCTGCTCCTCTTGTTGCTGCTGTTGTTGCTGCTGTTGCTGCTTCTGCTCCGGAGCTAGGAGGTCCTGTATAGCAGCAGTTGTTTGCTGTGGGGAGGCGAAGAGGAGATCTGCGGTATCTAGACAGAGTTTTCTTCTATTCAAGTCCGCCTCCCCCGGCAGGTCTTGCACTCGCGCCTTCACTCTTTCCTTCTCCCTATTTGCTTGGAAACGACGCAGAATCTGAGCAGCAACAGCAACAACCACAGCATGTGAGATGCATACTTACATGTATCTTAAGGTATAATATCCTGAGTTGTATATATACACATCTACAAATACCGTTGTATCTATACAGAGTTGATACACTATAGTGCATACTGAAGTCCATTATATATATTATATTATATTATAAATATTATAT
>NW_013566510.1:0-27100 GCF_000499605.1 Eimeria maxima | reverse complement strand
TATATATATATATATATATGGTGTTTTTACTTAATTAACTAATAATTATGTTTATTTATTTATTTATTATTTATTTTTAGGTGTCTGCTGCCTCGCTGCAGCCAATCCGTGATTTGCTGTTGGAGGGGCGTCTAATAGAAGATGTCTTTCGTCTTATCCGCAGCGCCCTTATAAAAAATATTAGACCTGTTCCTGCTTCTGCCGCTGATGCTGCTGCTGCCGCCGCTGCTGCTGCTGTTGGGGGCGGTATGCGTTCCACAGCTGGGGGTTGGCTCGGACAACACGCTGCAGCACAATCGGCAGGAGGACAGCAGCAGCAGCAGCAGCTGCAGCGGGAGCAGCAAGAAAAGGCAGAAGAAGCATCAAAGGCATCTGCTGCTGCGCTGCAGAAGCTTAACCGCATAGAGATGCAGATTATGCAGCACACCCGTGTCTTGCGGCGGCGTGTTGCTGCACAGAAAACAGAACGATTACTCGGCCTTATGCTAGTAAACCCTAAACCCTAAACCTTAAATTGCAACCACTTCGTCTTAATGGTTCTAAGAAGCATTCCCTCTCCCTTCCTTGCTGTGTTCATGTACACTTGGGGTTTAGAGCTTGGGATTTAGTGTTTAGGGTTTAGGGTTTGGTGTTTGGTGTGCAGTTAGGGAAGCCGCATCAGCTAGACGAATTGATGGATCGTTTGTCTTCTTTGCGGGGTTTAGACGAACATTTTATGCATTTCTTAAATGAGAAGATAAGAGAAGCTATGAATTCAAACCCTCCTAAAACCCGAGCTGCCATGGCACTTCGCATCCTACGACAAAGGCAAACACTAAACCCTAAACCCTAAACCCTTTCTTTCCAGCCCAAACCTTTAACGCGAAAGCCCGATTTCGTGGTGCTCATTCGGCGCGATATTCCTCCCCGCATGCACGGCTCCTTCTCAAATTCCCTTCTCAAGGATATGCACCTGCGGTTTAGGGGTTAGGGTTTAGGGTTTAGGGTTTGTGTGTGTTCAGGTGCACGGCGCGGCTGCGGCTGGATGCTGTGGGGAAGGCGAAGTTCGTAGAAATTCTGGCAAAAGCATTTCAAGACCCCAACGCAGACCTGCGGGCTCTCGCCAATGTAGGATTTAGGCTTTGGTGTTTAGGGTTTAGGGTTTATGTGGTTGGGACACGGGGGTTTAGGGTTTGTCTTGCGCTTTGAGTGTTATTGGGTGCAGACGTCTTTGCACACCACGGAAGAAATCGAGGACTTTTGCGAATGGCTGCAGAGCGGAATTGCTTTTGGCAGTAAACCCTAAACCCTAAACCGTAGTTCCCTTAATAGTTGTAAACCCTAGCCTTTACTATTATTAATTAGAGGAAATTGTGAGTAATCTGCTCGCGTGTTTTTCTTCCCTGTCTGCCCCATTTCCCGCCAATAGATCTTGGCTCGCCAATATCTCAATATATTCCAATTGCCTCTACTAATGGCGCTGCTATTGCTGTTGTTGCTCCTGCTGTTGTTGCTGTTGTAGAGGAGACGAAACGTTTATCGCCTGCTCAACTGCGGACAATGCAGCAGCTGTTAACAGATACTGCTTCTCTTCATCCTGCAGAAGGACAATTCCTTGATCGTTGGACAGAAGGAATGACATTCAAACCCAACGCAGAGATTCAACGCATTTGGGATGAAATACCAAATCCGCCAAAGCAGCAGCAGCAGGAGCAGCAGCAGGAGCAACAACAACCGCAGCAGGAGCAGCAGCAACAACAACAGGACCAGCAGGGAAAGCAGCAAGGTCCGCAGGGAGAAGGTGGTTGGTGGGTGTAGCAACCGGAAGACTAGAGGTATACACACAGCGGCAAGAAGCAGCAGCATCAACAGTAACGGCAGCAGACACTGCAACAGCAACAACCCCAGCAGCACTTTTATGCCCTCTGGGCCACCACAAACACAAACATTTCAATGCTGTACACTTCACGAGTTACAGCGTTTGTAACCCTTCCTTCTAGGGTTTAGGGCTTCTCTAGGGGCCCTTCACATTGCAGAATGTTGAGCAAAGTGAATTCTGCAGCGGCCACACCAACAAACCCTCTGCGGTCAGAGATGGTTTAGGGTTCCCAGTTGGAAAACTAGTGTTTAGGATTTATGGGAGAGGGTTTGCGGCGTATTTGATACGAGAGTGTACAGGAGCAACAAACTCTCCAATATGTTTTTTCTTGGCTAAACAGACCCTTTGTTTTGCATATTTGATGTTTTCTGGCGCCTTCTGCTGCAGCCTCCTTTTCCATGCTTTTTATAATAGCACACAGCAGGGGCAGCAGCAACAGCAGTAGAACTATTCCTACTACTGGTGCTGCTGTCGGCAGATGTCGAGTAGCATGATGGGCAACAGCAGACGCCGCTGAATTTGCGACTGGTGCAATGGACGCCAGAAGTTCTAGACTATTCTTTTCTTTGCACGTCTTGTATATTTCCACTCGAAATTAAAATTTATTTCTTGTGTAGTCAGTATAAGGAGGCAGGAGGCGCACACGTGCAGCAAATGCCAGTAATGTGTTCTGTTTGGCCTGTTAAAATAAGGAGTGGCATAGGGAGCTTATAGAAAGGCCTATTTGATAACCAGCCAAGGAATTACGCTTAAAACTGACAGCTGATATTCAACTTGGTGGACTTGTGCTCCTTATTTCGCTTGGCTGTGATCTTTTCAACACGCCATCGTTGCAAGTCGAACCCCGACTTGCAACAATGGCGTGTTGAAGATGGAGGGCCAAGAAGAAATTCGATCTGGCTAGAACCGCGAAATGCTCCAATAACTCTATAATGAAACTGTTCTCCAGGTTTCATTGAAAAGTCAACCGTTTCCGCCAACAACCCAACGGGAAACGGACCTAGCAACCCTTGGCTGTGGGCGGTGTACACACACCTGAAGGTTGGCAAGATTAACAATGTTTTTGTTGTATTTTCTTGAACTTTTCCCTAAAAGTTGCTCAAATACCAAAAACTAATTTTCGTTTCTTCAACAACCTTTATATTTGTTTGAAAAAGAACAAAACATGAAAATGCATTTCTTGGGGCTTCCCTCGCCTCCGTGATGGCCGATTTCCGCGCAGTTTCCACTTTTTCCTGGCTGCCCCACAAAAAGGCACTTAGAAGCCGAATCTTTCCTCTTTTTCTTCAACGTATTCGCATTTCGTCTCATAAGTGAATTCATATTTTGCATAAGCATCAACGATAAGAAGAAATGGCAACAAGACAGGGCAACCGGCGGGTCAAGTGACCTTGAGCGCCCCCCCGCCTCGCCGCGAGAACCACCCAGCAGGGCACTGCCACGTCCTCGCTGAAGAGAGAGCAAAACAATTTAAGTTTAAGTTAGATTTTGTTTTAAAAAATCGTTTTAGCGCAGCGTTTGACTCAAAACAAGACACGATCGGGAAGCAACCAACTGGCCCTCTGCGTCGACCGCCGACAATATTGGCGCAGCGCCAACACATACACACGAGGAATCGAAACTGCAACGTGAAATTGGCATTGTAGTGTCAAAACGGAGCAGAATTCGGGGCAAAATCAAGGGCAGCAGCAGCGCATGCGATATCGGCCGTGCCGAGTGTATGCTTTCCGACAAGTTCCCTCTCTGCATGTGCAGACGTAACGCTTTCTCCCGCTCCCGATTAGTGCCTCCAACTCGGCGTGTAATTGAAGATGAGCCAAAGCAGCTTGCAACCCGACTCTGCCCCTGCTGATGGCACTATTTCCAAGAGAGAAAGCACAGTAGCTCCATCGGAGCGCGGAACGATCGTACAGCCAAGAGCCTCCACCGCTCAAAGATACAGCACAAGGAAGAGCTCTGCCGGCATCGCGGGCATTCCTGCTGAACTGCCTGCAGACGATGACCCTGAAGAGCCTCCCTCTGATGCTGCTGGTGGTGGTGGTGCAGCTGCTGGGGATGGAGATATGCTGATGGATGACGTAAATTTGCTTCAGCCGCCATTGCCATCTTCTGCTTTAACGATGGGTGTGAGGGAATACCTCGAAAAGGAAATCGTGCCAACTCTACTACCTGCACTGGCAGCACTCTGTGAGGAAAGACCTCCAGCACCTGTTCAATATTTAGCACACTACCTCCTAGAAAAAAGCTACCAAAATAACCCAAAATCCTAAACCCTAGACTCTAAACCCTAAACCCCAGACTCTAAACCCTAGAACCTACTGCATTCTAACGGAACGTCCTAAAGCTTAATAGGTGGAAAAAACACAAACGAGGGTTTCGGACTTTAGGGTTTGCGGAAGGGTTTACCACCCGGTGATTATGCCGAAGGAGCGCTTTACAACAATAACCAGTAAAAAAGCGCAGATGCAGCATACATCCTACACAGCAGCGGCGTAAGGGTTTGGGGTTTAGGGCTGTACACACCTCCACATACACCGGAAACGTTCAACCCTCACGGGCGGTGCGTTCTACCACAAGGCAGGGAATCAACGGTTTAGGGTTTCGGGTTTAAAGGAGGAGATGGGCGAAGGAAGCTCAAACCCCTCCGTGCCTTTTAAACCCCAAAGGGTCTCTATCCTTTGCAAAGAGGGGAAAACAACTCAAATGAGAGTTGATTATATTTTGATGTTTTAACGCGCAAAGGGAGTATCCAACGAAAGAAAGAATGGGTTTAGGGAGGAAGATATGGGTTTACCAAACCCTAAAATAGATATCTTGGTCCCATGCCTTGGCTACCTGCAGAAAAAAACAGAAAAGGAGCACTGTCTACCCCTTGCGCTGTCTATACACCGCACAGCAGCATAACAGCTCTAAACAGCAGCGCCGCAACAGGAAGATACAGTAGGAAACACGGGCAGCAACATATATATATGTAAATAATATGGATACATATATGTATTATACATATATTCACTTATATTCATTCATTATATGCATATTTGCCGCTGCAGCACCAACAAGGTGTTGAGAAAACATCGAGGGAACAGCAAAACAGAAACAAGAAAAGGTTGAATGTAATTGCCGTTAGAACAAAACAACAGAAGAAGCATTTTGTCTATTACTTACTCATTCATTTATTCAATTAATTACTTAATTAATTAACTTTACTTATTTATACTTATTTATATTTATTTAAATTAAATTGTCTATTATGTTATTATATTTGTTACCTTCTAAGTACTTGTCTAATTTCTCTTTTTTGTTTCTCCATTTCTTCTTTATTTGCTTCTACTGAATAAACAATTTTATTTAATTGTTCATTTTGCTGCTGCAGTTCTTTATTTATTGCAGCTGCTCTTCCTTCTAATTCACCCAGCTGTATAAACACCGCAGAACAACACAAATGATAACACTGCTGCTGCTGCTGCTGCTGTTGCGGTTGCTGGTGTTGCAAAGTTATATGCTCTCCTTTTCACTTACACTAAAGCAGCAGCAGAAGCAGCAGCAGCAAAAAACACAGCAGCAGCACGCACGAGAGAAGCATGAGACAACTGAAACAGCAAAACATACAGCAGCAGCAATAGCAGCAGCAACAGCAACAGCAGCAGCAGATGTGCTGACCATTTGAGACAGTCTCTGGAGATCTCTTTGAACTCCTTCATCGAAGTCCTCGCTTGCTGCTGATCCTGTAGTTGCTGCACCGTTTCTGCTGCCAAGCAGCGTCATCCGCTGCTGCTGCAGCTGTTGTTGCTGCTGCTGCACTTGGAATTGCTCATGCTGCAGCAGCTGCTGCTGCGTCCCAGCAGCGTATACATCCGCCTCCGCAGCAGCAGCAGAAGCACTATCAGGAAGCCACCGCTGCCGATCACGCCCCTGTTGCTGTTGCCGCTGCTGCTGGCGTCTGCCGCTGCTGCTGCTGCTGCTGCTGCTGCTTGTTGAGGGTTGAGTAAATAGCTGTGAGACTGACCCCCACCAACTCTTTAATCCTTTAAGGAGATATTTTGATGTCTTTAAATTATCGCCTATTGCTTCTGTTGTGTCTGCTATTCTCTCCAGCTGCTCTGTAACACAATAAACCACAAATTAGGGTTTAGGGTTCCTATTTAAGATGTGGACAAGGAAAGATGTTAGAGGACTTGTCTCTTATAAATGACACATATATGGTTTAGGGTTTACCTGACTGTGCCGCCAATTGTTTAGCAGTGTTTTGTGACGCTTCGTTTGTTTCTCCCACAATACGAAGGGATGCAACCAAAGAAGATCGACATTGCTGCTGCAGCTGCTCTATCTCATTATCCTGGTGCTGCTGCTGCATTGTTAGCTCCTGCTGCATGTAGATCTGCTGCTGCTGCTGCCCGTAGTACTGCGGCTGAGCGTACGGCTGGTGCTGCAAGTACTGCTGCTGTAGTTGCTGCTGCTGCTGCTGGTGCAGATGTTGCTGTTGCTGCTGGGTTGCTTGAAAAGAGCCCCGTGGGTGGCCCCCAACAACGCTTTCTGGGGGGCCCCCAAAGGCACCAGCAGGCCTGGGCCTCAGGGGGGCCCCATCGGGGGCACCCCACGAAGCCTGTCGGTCCCGTGCCATCAAGTTCCTAAAAGATGCCTCATCGGATGACCCAAAGGGGGGTCCCACGGGGATCCCCAATGGGCCCCCATGTGATGATGTTGCTGAACGATGAGCATTCCAGGGCACAGCGAGAGGGGCCACTGCAGAGTGACTTGAGGGACCCCCTCTTGGGGCCCCCTCGGGGGCCCCCCAAGGGCCACCTGGGAGGGGCCCCTGGTTTCTGTGTGTGCCTGTGGTGGAGGGCCCCTGCGGGTCCTCTTGTTTGCTAGATGCGAAGAAGAACATGAGGAGGGGAGAAGCGAAGGCCCCTTTCTACCCCTCCCTTGGGTACGTTTGAGGAGGTAGAAGGGCCCTTAATGAGACGAAAAAAATAAACTAAATAAGAGGAAAAGAAAAGAAACAAAAAAATCCGAGTCGACCTACACCCGAGCTGCACGTCTATACACCGCAAGCTGGCGGCAGTCTTTAAGGACAGGAGAGAGGGGCCTCCAACGGGAGGCTTTCCTTCTCTCTTTACTGTTTAATCAATTCTATTTATTCAATACCTTGACGTTAAACAAAAAACTCAAAAAAAAGCAAAGAAATGTGCGTTCGGGAGAGCAGATTGCCAGCCTGTTAAGCTAGGGGCCCCCCATACCCACCAACCTCCTGGGGGGGCCCCCTCCTCTAAGAAACTGCCTTCTGGGGCTTCTCCCTCTTATTATGTCTTCTTTGTACCCTAAATTCACTACCCTGTCGTTTATTTCCTCATTAAATATATCGTGTGGCTTTAAAATCAAAGACTGAGGCCTCCGTGGGGCCCCTACACACTCGGTAGCTGGGGCCCCCAAGACACCCACTGCCACCCGCATTACCGTCCTTCCTAAGTCGTAGACTCTAAACCCTAAACCCTAAACTCTAGCTAGACTCTACTTTGCAACTGGCCTTTGTAATGCAACACACGTGGTAAGTTAAGCCGATGCAGGCGGACCCCCCATTGACATCGGCGAGCCCTTGGGAGCCCCATGGTTCTTTCGGTGAGCCCCCTGGTTCCTTCGGGGGCCCCTCTGGTTTCCCCGGGGGCCCATCTAGTTCCCTCAGGAGACTTTCTGGTTCCCTCAGAGGCGCCCCTGGTTCCTTCGGGGTGCCCCATAGGTTTCGCAGTTTGGGGGCCCCGAAGAAGCACCTTGTTGCATTCGAATTTTGGAAGCGGCCACCACCTCCCCCAACAACGGCTATCACTGACACGTAAGCCTAGTAAGGGTTTAGGCTTTAGGGTTTACGGCTTGGGGCTTGGGGTTTAGGGTTTTGTGTTAAGGTTCTTGTGATGATTACAGGGAGGGCCTGGAAGCGTTTCTGTTGAGTTTGTTGTCCGCGGACGCCCCTGAGAAGCCTTCCTCTTCCCCTTTTAGTGACGCAGCAGCATCAGCACCAGCAACAACAGAAGCAGCAACAGCAGCAGAAGCAGCTGGTGCCAGTGGCGGGAGCTCTTGGACTTCATCCGAATGGAGCCCCCAAGGGGGCCCCCCCACGGATACTGGAGGGGTCCACCTTTCTCCTTTCTATCATACCACCTCTACTTACGGCCCTAACATTGTGCACCAGCAGAAGCAGCACCAGCAACAGCAGCGGGAGCAGCAGCAATATAGGGACCCTGGTGATTTGCCTGTGGAGGAGCAGCTGCAGCGGCTCCGTCGGCTTGCAAAGTCGAGGGGCCCCCGAGGGGCCCCCAAAGAAGGAGGGGCCCCAAAAGAAGGGACCCCCCACCACACAGTGCAATCTGACATCCGCTCTTACCTTGTTCCCTGCAGGCAGCAGCAACACGAACAGCAACGGCAACAGGAGGAGCAGCTGCCACAGCAGCAAAAACAGGAATCGCAGCACCCGCCAGACGAGCTGTGGTCCCAGGCGCACCACCAGCAGCAGGTGCGGCTGCAGCAGCAGCAACAGCAGCCGGATGAGGGATCTTTGATGTATGGGTCGTATTCAAGTCCTGCTGGAGGCACATACAGGACGCCGCTGATGGGGCCCCCCGGAGGCCCCCCTGTCTATGGGTTCGAGGAGGGGCCCCCAGAGAGTACCCACTCTGCAGGCACCCTCCAATACCCTCATTTATCTGTTGGGGTCCCCGCGCCACCACAACATCTTTATGGAAATTCAAAAGAGGCAGTTGAAGGGGGGCCCCAAGGGGTCCATGTCCCTTCACCCCAAATGGGGGCCCCCGACACACTTCCAGAGGCAACGGGGGCAACGGAGGACCCCTTCCAGGAAGTGCCCATAGAGGCACCCCTCTCTATGGGAGGTCTTTCGCCTGGGGGCCCCTCTCCGGAGGGGCCCCAAGATTCACCCATCTCCCTGGAGGACTCCTCGCCTGGGGGTTCTTCTCCTGGCGGCCCCTCTCCTGGGAGCCCTTCGCCTGGGAGCCCCTTGGGGGCGCCCTGCTCGTCAGGTACTGCTGCTGTGGGGTCGCCGGAGGGCAGCAACCCTGAAGAAGAAAGGGTGGCCTCCGCAGAGGGCCCCCGCAAAGGGTCAAGGAGCAAGAAGACTCCTTTGAAGGGGAAAGAGGCGAAGGGACAAAGAAGTAAAACACGAGAAGGAGAAATAACAACAAAAAAAAGGAACAAAAAAACCCTCATCTTCAATCCTGTCGATGCTTGGAGGGAATTGTGCAACAGCTGGGTCTCCCAACATGTGCGTCTTAAATTAGGGTTTAGGGTTTACGGTTTACGGTTTAGGATTGCTGTTTTGGGAATTAGGGTTTAGGGTTTAGGGTTAAGGGTCCGTGTGTGTGAATGTGTGTGTCAGAATGTCCATTTTGTGTTTTCTTCTGCTTCTTTTTCTGCTTTTGTCTCTTCTTTCTTTTCTTCTTCGATTCCATCCCCTTCCCCCCCAGAGGGTTTTAAGGGCTCCTCCGAGGGTTTAGAGGGGGCCCCGGAAGGTGTATGGGGGTCCCCTGAGGGTTTCGCTATTTGGGTATGTCAGACGTTATTAGAAGACGGAAGTTCTTCTTCCTTAAGCAGCAATAAATTGCATTTTAGTCGATTTAATAGCAATGACTCTTTTAGGAGAAGATTCCCTCGTCCTGTTGCTCTCATCCTTAGCACAGGTTCTATTGCTGACAGCAGCAGCAGCAGCAACAGCAACAGCAGCAGCAGCAGCACCGCAGGTCCAGAGGGGGTCCTGCAGCTAAGCTTGGAGGCCCTCCATCGTCTTGCGAAGAGCGCTCCAACGCAGTGGCAACATTTCGTTATTCCCCTAGCAGATTTCGCGCTGCAACACCTGCAGCAACAACAGCAGCAACAACAACAACAGCAACAACAGCAGCAGCAGCAAGGGGAAGGGGTAGAAGCTGCTGCAGTTTGGTCATTCATAGATGATTTACTTCTCTCGCGAGTTAAATTTTCTCTTCTTAATGGTTGTTTGCTTCTGTGGAATTCACAAGAGGCCATTAGACCCCTCATTGCTGATAAAGCAGAGATCCGTAAACACTAAACCCTAAACACCCTAGTGAATGTCTAATGCACTCTATAGGACGTTAGCTGCACCCTTGGCTGTGTTATGCACTTTTGCGTTGTTGCCGTAGGAGGTCGGAAGTTCAGGGTTCAAGGTTTAGGGCTTAGGGTTTGGGGTTTGGTGTTTGCAGCTCTCGGCCCGGCTTGCTTTCTTGACGTTTCCCTTATGACTTGGCTGTGGGCGCCCGACAATCCCGAAATATCTGCTGCTGCTGCTGCACTCAACAATGCAGCAGCAAAGATGAACCTTCAACAGCCCCTGGTGCGCCCTCGAGGGTTTAGGGTTTAGAATTTAGCGTTTGGTGTCTAGTAGAATCTCGCTTTGAATTTTGGGGAGCTGCTTGGTAAAACTACCACATCCTGGAGAAGGGTGCAAACAGTAAAGTCCGGATTTCACTGTTCAGGGTTTAGGGTTTAGAGTTTACGGTTTAGGGTTTAGGGTTTAGCATGTATGCAGGGCGGGCTGTCGCCTTTGGAGGTGGGGGTTTCTGAGGGTTTTAGTTCTTTTTGGTCTAAATCTCTCATTGCCAATATAACAACTGCTCAAGTCGCGAGCACCTTGGCGCCGCACATTCTCTCGCAGGGTTTGTGCAGGTATCTAAACCCTAAGTCCTAGACAAGCCCTACCCCGCGACAAGCCCTAAACCCTAGTCCCCGTTTTTTTGTGTTGTGAGGAGGTCGTTGCATTTAGCGTTTAGGGTTTACGGTTTCGGATCTATATGTTAGGGTTAAGGGTTTCGGGTTTAGAGTTTGTGTTTAGGGTATTAGTGGAGCAGGAGGTTCCTGTGGCGCTGCTGTTGTCCCTCATGGAGGCGACGGGCATTGCCTGCGACGAGGCTGTCCTAAAGCAACACAAGGACACACTGCAGGTAGGGTTTAGGGATTCGGGTTTGGCGTTGAGCATATATTGACGACATTTTAGGCTTTTTGGTCCGGTATTATATGTGCAATGCACTGTTCAGAGTTTACGGTTTAGAGTTTTCTGTGTTTCTTCTTGCAGGCAGAATTGCAGCGATTGTCTGCTGCTTGCTGTGAAGCCGTTGGCTTTTCTTTTTCTCCTTCTTCGCCTCAACAAGTTGCAAACGTCCTCTACAACCGATTAGGCTTAAAGGCCCCACAGGGGCCCGTCAATGGGGGCCCCCAGGGTGCCGCTGGGGAGGGTCTTGCAGAGGGAGGTCAGGATGATAAGGGCCGACAACTCAGCACGGATGAAGCCGCATTGCAAGTAAACCCTAAACCTTCACGGGTAGTTTGTGAACCCCAACAGGTTTGGGTTTAGTGTTTGGGTTTTAGGGTTTAGGGTTTAGGGTTTGGGTGTGTTGGTTGCAGAGCCTAAAAGACTCCCACCCTGTGGTGCCTTTGCTGCAAAGACATCGCCAAATATCGAAGTTGTACAGCACGTTTATCGCCCCCTTAAACCCTGTAAACCAAAACCCCTAAACCCTAAACCCTTGTGGCGGAGACCACAGACAGCATACCGTAAACTAAACATTTTCCCCAATTCCTATTCCGTGAAGGTGGGCGCGTCTAGCGGTCACACGTGAGAAGCATGAATTCGAGGGTTTGGGGTTTAGGGTTTAGAGTTTCGGGTTTAGGGTTTTCTTCAGATATACTTGGGGTCTTCAACAGTAATTGCCGAGGGTTCCGTTAGCTTTGCTGTTCCTCCGGAGGGTTCATCTGAGGGGTTGGCGAAGAAGCAGCGATTTAAAACACCTTGGAAGTCTGGACAGCCGCAGCAGCAAACCGAACTCCCTCGGTAAACCCTAAACCCGTGCGCCAGTGCCACGAATGCTAGAAGCTGTTTCAATGCTGCTGCGCTTGATGATAAGCAAGTAGGTTTCCCTTTCCTCTTCAATAGACAAACCATGGTTTAGGGTCTATGGTTTGTGGTGTTCAGGCTATGCTGCCGATGGAACCAGACGCGGACCGTGACAGGGCGATTATCGTGTTCAAGTTTTAATTTACAGACTGTGCCTAAGGAAGCAATAATTACTTTAATGTGTACATACACTCCAACAGGAAATAATATTCAACTTCCATTAAACTGCAGAGAGGCATTTAAACCCTCCTCACCCAATGCACAAACCCTCATCTCCGCAGACTTCTCACAAATCGAAATGCGAGTGCTTGTCAGTCGAAGGTCTAGGGTTTAGGGCTTAGGGCTTGGGGCTTAGGGTTTGGGATCGAGGGTTTAGGGGTTGTGATCGAGGGTACGGGTGTTTGGCCTTCATGGTTTAAAGTGTAGGATTTGAAGTTGAGGGTGTGAGGGGTTTTGCCTTCTAGGGTTTAGGGTTTAGGGTTTAGGATTTGTGTGTGTTTTAGGCTCACTTCTGCATGGAAGGTCGTTTAAGGATTTTATTTAAAGAAGGAAAAAAAGATTTTTATGAAGAACTCGCGGCAGAATTTTTGGGTTTAAATTCTTCTGAGGTGTCCAAGCAGCAACGTGATAGTGTAAGACTATTTATTTCTTTTCTTCTCTTTTTTCTTCTTTTCGTTTCCCTTTGCTGTTTTACCCTTTGTTAGTTTGCTTGTTTATTTGTCCGTTTATTGTGTGTATGGGGGATTTTTGTTTGCTTTACTGCAACTGAGTTACTGTGAATAAATAAGCACATATAAAAGCTCGAGTATAAAAGGGTATTATAGGAACGTTTATTGCTTGTGTTTATCGATATGAATAACTTGCAGACAAAAAGTGTCTGTTTATCTCTTTTATATGGGGGAGGAAATTCTCCAATTTCGCATAATTTTGGCGTTTCTTCCGACAATGCGCAAAAAATAAAATCAAAATTTGCAGAAAAATTCCCCGAAATAAATCAATTCGTTAAAATCATCAAACATAAACTACAAACAAATGGTTATGTACAAACCCTAGCAGGTCAGGTACATGGTTTGGGGTTTGTAGGGTTCAATGGTTTTAGGGCTTAGGGTCTGGGGATATCAGGGTTTGGCGCTTGGAGTTTGGGGCTTAGGATTAGGAGTTTGGATTGGAATTTATGTTGTGGTTGATGGGTTTTGGCGGGAATGTACGGTTAAGGGTTTAGGATTTAGGTTTTAGGGTCCTTATTGGTGTTTAGGGCGTCGGCGTTATATAAATTTGGAGAGTACCGACAGCTCAGCAATACAACGACAAGCTGTTAATTATATTATTCAAGGAAGTGCGAGTGATATCATTAAACAGGCAATGCTTAAAGTGCAACGCGCATTACAAATCAGGCAAGTCATGGTATAGGGTTTAGGGTTTGCGACGTAGACTGCTGTTGCAATTGCTGCTGCTGTTGCTGCTGCTGCTGTTGTGTGTGTTGCATGCGTTTTGTGTTTGTTGTGTGTTTATATGCAGAAAAGGAAGGAAAAATATTCGTTTATTGTTGTCTCTGCACGATGAATTATTAGTTGAATGTTTAAAAGAGGAGGAAGAAGAAATAAAAAATATAATAAAAACAGAAATGATTAATGCGTGGCCATTAAATGTCCCTCTTTCTGTCGTCGTTAAGACAGGAGATAGCTGGGGAAACCTCAAAGAGGAAACACAACAGCAGCAACAGCAACATCTGCAGCAGCAGCCGTAGTGGTATCAGCAACATTTTTGTTGTCTCTTCTAATGAAACGTTTGCTGTCGCAAACCGTTTTTATTGTTTTTTGTCTTTTATTGTTATTTTAGATGTAACAAATAGAAAACAGCTGCTGCTGCTGTTGCTGTTGCTGCTGCTGTTATTACTGCTGCTTCATGTTTGATGCTTTCTTTTGGCTGATTTGTTTACTTTTTATGTATTTATTTATTATTCTCCGGCTATTGCTGCAACAACAAAAGCAACAAAATACCTGTAACAGTGCAATTTTGTTGTTTAAAACTCTAGGGATATTCACCCCCTTCCTTATTCTGTTTCTCTTTTCTTTTCCTTTAGTTTATCTCCTTTGGAAGCAAGTTCAAATTGAGGGAGAAAAAGCACAAGGGGGGGAAGTGAAAAAAAATTAAAAAAGGAAAAAAACGAATTGTCCTTCGATTTGTGCATTTTGCAACAAAAAGGAAAAAATGAGGGAACGTAGTAAAAAAATTGTTTAATTGTTTAAATACTAAATAATATTTAATTAAATTTTGTTTTAAATAAAATAAAATATAATTAAAACAAATTAAATTAGAAAGGTAAAAGGAAGAACAACGGAAGTAAAAGACAACTCTCTTCACTGTCCCGAAGACAGAAAACAATATTGTACAATAAAAACAATTATAACGTGTTAACTAATTAATACTTAGTTAAATAATTAATTAATTGACTAATTAATTAATTTAGTTTTATTTATTTTATCTTCTGTAGGGGTTTGAGTGCTTTTTGTATTGTAATTGTTGCTCTTCTTTTCCCCCCTTCGACGTTAGTCGTCTTTGAATTAATTTTATGAGAGAAATTTAAATTTGGTTCTTTCTTTATTGACAATTCTTCTTTGTAGTCATTTGTGGAAGAAGAAGTAGTAGAAGGAAGAGAACAAGACATAGACGAGGAAGAAGAAGAGGAAGAAGAAGAAGAAAGGGATGAAGAAGAGGAAGCTGAGGACGAAGAAGAAGGCGTAAGACAAAGGAGATCGTCGTTCCGTCGTCTTGATAATAACGACCGTAGATGCTCTGCCTACAAATAACAGATAAGAGTAATAAATCATTGAGCAAAAACATAAAATAGTATTTATGTGTTGCCAGTCAATTTACGTGTAGCCAGTAAATTAAATAATTTAAAAGGACAGCAAATATCTCCTCATTTTCTCCTATTTCTTGCATGGCTGCCTCCTTTGTTCAATATATTCTTCTTCATGTGCGCTCCAGTTGTTTGGTCTTGATTTTGGCGGATTATTGGTGAAAATTGAAAAACATTTGAATATTATTATATTGACGTATATTTTTAAATGTAACGAATGAATTATTGTTGCGTTTTTTTGCATGTTTAGTGGCGTATTCCTCTCCTTTATCAGCCTTCTTTTTCCTTACCTTAGTGTTACTCGCTGCTAGGAGATCAGCAAGACGCTGAATTTGTTTATCTTTTGCTTTTATTGTTTCTCGTACTTTTTCTTCAAGGGTTTTAAGAACTAATTCTTCGTTTCTCTCCATTTGCGTCAATTTTTTTGTCGCTGTTTCGAGTTTTGTGCTCATTTCCTCCATAGCTGTACGATGATTTCGTAACTCTTCCTGCTGCGCCTACAGAGGAAGACGAATAACAAAAGAAAAAAGAAGAAATAGATTCAAATTGATTCAAACATTTAATTTGAAACTGCCAAACCGACTCAACAAATACATATACATAGGCACAAGCATTTACATTAAATAAATCAAATTTTAATTAGGTATATTGTCTTGTTCAACATCAAAAATTTAATAATTATATTAAATCATTAAAGATAGTTACAAGGGCCTGTGTTTTCGGTTAAATCGTTTATATTTGAAACACCAGCATGAGATAAAGTACGTAAATAACTATTTTATTATTTTATTAATTAAATTAGTTAATTAATTACTTCGTATTTTTCCTTGCTTTGATTACATTCCCTTTCAAGCTCTTCGTTTCTTAATTGTTGTTCCCTTTGTAACGCCTAAAACAGAGTAAGTTCTTCCTTCAAGTAGTATTATTCACATATATTATTACATAAAATAATGTAGACCATCAATTAGTTGGCACGCATTGTTTTGCATATTTCGTTGTCCACTTTTTGTTGCAAGTAAAGAAATTTAAAGCAGTGACACAAGCAACTGCCTCCCTGCCTTTGTCTTTTGTCTATCTTATTTTTATTGTATGTCTTTTACGTTACTGTATTACATTTGTGTCGCCTTTTCCTGAGTTGTTTGTTTTTCTGTTTCTTTGTTTGTGTTTCTGATTTCTTTTCCTTTGCCGTTTTTTCTTACTTCTCCTCTTGCGTTGATCCCTTCTATTTTTGCCTTTAATTCTGTTAATTCTTTTTCTTTCATCTCTGCCTCAGCCTCCATTCGTGCTATTTGTTTCTCTAAAGCCAGGCGACTTTCCGCCTCTGCCTATACAAAGGCAGAAGAAAATCAAATAAAATAAAATAAACTAACAAATAAAGTAACAATAAAATGAAATAAAAGAATAAAATAAAATAAAGAGTCATAAAACGGAAAAGAAGGTAATTGTGATAAAAAGTGACCTTTAAATCATTTTTTAATTTTTCTGAATGTTTTTCGAATATATTTTTGCATTCTTCGAATTCCTTTTCTCGCTTTTGCATTTTTTCGATCCAAGTTTTCTCTTGTTGGTTTTGAACTGCCAATTGCTCTTCACTTAACCTCTCCAATATATGGTCTAATTTCCTGTGTAATCAAAAGGCGAAAAAGCAACGCCAATACATATAATGTATTTGTTTGAAGAAAAAGATGCAAATAAAGTCGTAAAATACTCAATTGTTTGCTGCAAAGAAATACTACATGAATGGGAGACGGTTTTGTGTCTTGACAATAAAAAATTGTTTATTTTACGGCTTTATTTGCATTTAGGTTTATATTTGTACACAGATCAAATGTGCTAATTGTATGAAGAAATAGTATAATAGTATAATATTATAATGTATACTCCCATTCACAAGGATGCCTTTAAGCATCACCCATAAATAAATTGAATGTATTTATTTTTCTTTGTGTTTTTGCTTTTGAATTTAAAGCGTATTTCTCCCCGCAGTTGTGGCAGTATGCATTTTTTTACTTACTTGTGGGCTCTTGCCTGCATTTCCTTTTTCGTTTGTTCTGTCGCCTCATGAATCGCTGCTTCTTTGGCTTCCTTCATTTGCAAAAGTAATTCCTTTTCCTTCTCCTTCGCTGCTGCTTCTACCTGCTGCAACTCTTTCAAATGTTTGTTGCGCTGCTGCTCCAGCTGTGCGAGTAATTGCGACGTCACTTCCTTCATACGTGTTTGTTCTTCTTCCCTCGCCTTTCTGATAAGAAAACAATCAAAACGGAGAAAACGAATTCTAGAGGGAGAACACAAATCAGAAACAATATACCAAATCTGGAGGCCAAAATACTACAAACGCACAAAAAACAATACAACGCATTGTTACATACTGCTATATATGTCAGCTACTAATTCGTCATAATGCAACTTTCCCGCCTCCGCCGCTGTTGTTGCATTTACATAAAACACAGGGAAAGGCTGCAACGAAGAAACGCCACCAACAAAGGAAATACACATCAGCAACATGTGCATGAATGCAGGCAGATACAACACAAAAAAAAAACAAAGAACCAAAACGGAATATTCTATTTACGTTATTTCCCCTTGCAGACGTTTCTTTCCTTCTGTTAGCTGCGCCTCCAACTTAGCGGTCTGTTGCTTTTGCTTCGCTGCCAATGCCTCACGTTCTTTTGCAACCTAACGTAGAGTAAAACGCAAACAGAAATGGCAAGGAAACCAGAGAAAACATCAATAATTCATTCTTGTTTAGAAGCAGCAAGAATAAATAAGTAAGTGCCCACAACACAACTCCAATACAAAAGAAGAATTATTACAGACCCACTCTTCCGTCTGCCATTATGCAAACAGACGCCTTTCCCTCACTTTTTCGCTTCTCTCTATATACCGTCTGTTGTTGCAGTTTCCGGCTGCAATCGTCAGTTTGATTTCTCTCACTATTGGTGCACTTTCATGGTTGCCTCCGCTGAACGGTTTTGCTTACTTCGGCTTCGTAGGTCTCCTTAAGCGTCCTCATTTCTTGTCTGTGTTGAATCCTCTCCACCTCAAACGCCTCCTCCATTTGCCTCTGCAATGCAACCTTCTGTGTCGCCAATTCTTCTTCCAGTTGTTTCTTCATCTGCAGAATGCAAATAAATAAAAAACGCAACGCCCCTCCTGAAACACGCTAAGGCCCGCCTACATCTGCATATTGAAATAACACCCCAACCGTTCTTCTTGGCAGAACGCGCACATCCTCAGGTATTTTCCTCAGTTTCTCTTCTAACAATCGCTTTTCAGCTCGATGTTTATTTAGCAGCCTCTGGATTTCGGGCTCCAAACCCTTTATCGTTATTTCCTTTATCTCCTGAGCCCGCTCCCGGGCCCACGCTTCTCGGCGGGCCTGAAAATATACTCAAGGAAGTAACGCTTTCCTGGGGGTCACAGAAAGGCCACCCACGTCAAATGTCGTTTTGTCAGCCGTGCATTACTGTAAATTCTTTACAGACCATTTCCCTTCACGTAAGGACTACCTTTTCGCCGGAAAGGAAAGCTCTCCTTTGACGCTCCAATTCCCTGCCGTACTGCCTGTGCATCTCTGCTGCTTTGGTTCGAAACCTCCGCTCCAAATCACGCATTTCGTCTGACAGTCGCTCACAGCGAGTGGCCAAGTCTTTCTTTTCATCTTGCAGTTGACTCAGTAACTCCTGTTGTTTTCTGCACTGCTGTTCGTACTTTTCCTGCAGAGACCGCCAACCGGAGGGCCAACATGAGTTCCAGGCAATTTTCCCTACCAAAATATCGTGATACTTAAGTGTAGCATAAGATTAGGGCTTTTTTAGCCAATCAACTGATTAATTTCGCAGCAAAAAGGCTACCCCCGACGGCAGTCGTAGTTGTATTTTGGTTAGTAAACCTCAGGAGCTGAAACGCAAACTTATTCGGTATGCTCACAGTTGTTCTACTTATGTCTCCCTGAAGCTGTTGTTGCAGCTGCTTACGCAGCCGCTCTTCTTGGAGCTTCTCGCGTTCCCGTAGCTCTTGGAAGGCCTTAAGATTGTGGTCCTTGTCCTCAAGTTCAACCTCCAGAGCAGATATTTTGGACAGAAGATCTGCAGTGCTGGCAGGTTCGCCTGGGGAGTTGGACTCCTTTGGCGGGCGGCCGTTACATTGGAGGGGATTTGATGCTGTCTGGTCGAGGAATGACAGGAAGTCCCGCATTCTCCCTTCGGACGGTGCTTTCACACAGTCCTCATCAAGGCTGCATGGCAGTCCCCCGACGTCCATGCTTTGTACAACGTCTACTGGCTTAACCCCACATGTTGCCGCAGATACAGCTGTGTGGAGCGCCATGGTTTCTACGCAACGCCGGTAACATTTCGTCGCTGCGCTAGCGCTATGACCTGCCTACCACTCGCTCGAAACGAAAAGCTCCTGTGATCACTAACAAGAGAACAATGCTCTCTAGGCGAGCTGATAATATCTCAATTTGAGGTGGAGAAACGATGGACCTGAACAAGCCCCAACAGATCCAAGAGACCTACACAAACACGAGACGGCCACATCTGGTACAATTGACTAACCAAGAAAGGAAAATGAGAAACTTCGTGGCAAAAGTTTGAATTTCTAAAATAATGGAGCGAGCTTAATATGTGTATCTGCAGCAAACATTGAAGTTGGGTGACCAAGTCACGTCGACGGTGTGCTAAGATGTGTTCGACAATCGGATCGCAATCCAAAGTCCAAGCACACCATAGATACTTGCAGTGCACTCAATGAGAAAACTCATTATATTTGTTTCAATGCTGTTAGAATCCGAGGCTTTGGCATTCTCCTGCTTTTGTGTGGCCCTGTGTTGCCCCTATGCGTGGAAGTGACCCGAGACTGCACAGAAGCAGGATGGCAATTCATCTTTACTGGGATGTCACTCTAGTACCAGGAGTAAAACAAAATCTTCTAGTGCGTAGTTTTTTAACTTATATTGTATTGTGGGATCATCATACAAGCACGCTGTCCGCGATGTTTCATGAAAAAATATTGAAGTCAGAAAACTCAAAAAAGAGTAGTTTCAGCTCATGCGTCTGTGCAGCACAGACCAGCGCCCCTCACTGGGGTCGGTGATCCGGCGGCAACGAGCGCTGTGCCGAGAGAAAGCTTGCGAGCGACCTGGAATCCACCGTTGTAGAGCTCTAGCTTGTCTGCAGGAACGAAGAGTAGGAAAGTTACTTAATGATACGGTGCACAAGATGAACTTACTGCACAGGTGGTAGCCGTCGGCACAGGACTCCGCAGCTTCGTCCTTGCTGATAAGAGAGTAAAACACCAGCTCTTTCTATAAATAGATTTGTAATTGAACTCACTTGCAGTTGGTGCAGCCGATGTGAAGATATGAGGGTTCAATGCCGCCTAAGGCTATGGATGCCTCGGCTTGGATATGGTCACGACCAAGTGCCTGAAAATCGCATTGTTTTCACTGCATTGGTTCATGCAGTGAAGACACGACGTACGTATGAGAACATGCGGAATTCATCGAGAAGCATTGGCATGTCGCAAACATTCTCGGCATAAGGGGCACCTCCAACGAAAAGAGGGAGGTCATTGGTCTTTGTTGATCCTTCAGTGACGAGAGAAGAATCAAGGATGCCGTCGACGTAGAGCCTCATGCGGTTTTGATGACGCACGACTGCAGGAACGTGTTGTTGCTACCTTCCATAGACAGATGTTGATTTATATAGCTTACCTCCAAGGTGATACCACTGGTGGGGGCGAAGTCTTGAGTTACTCTGCATCTCGCTGCCAGCTAAAATTTCCCATGAGTTTCGCTCTTGGAGAGATATTTTATGTTAAAGTCATACGTGCTGCACTGCCAGTAGTGCCGAGGATAACTTTGACACGTCCATCCTATAAAACGAATCATGTGAAGACTGTAGGTAACTGCGTGTGATGGGTGAAACCTTACGCGAGGGTTGACTAGGAGTGCTGGCGAAGCCTCTTGAACATCTTCGCGCATGGTGCCCTTGTGCATGATGGGGCAGAACTGGTCATGCAACTCATTTATTGACCTGTCAAGTAAATGCGTCGTGCACGTTCACCCGTTGGAGTACTGTGTTTATACTAACCTCGACTTTGCATCCTCAAGGAGGTACACAAAGAAAGTGTATGAAAAGTCAGCAGACTTGAAGCTATCGGAGCTAGGGACGTATACGTAGTTGTTGCGGAACAAGCCAGAGCTCCCAACACCACCAATGCCAGCTGCTGCCATGATCTCCCCAGATCCGTGGTTCTTCTTGCCACTGGTGTCGAGAGGACGAGATTCATCGAACGTAAGGTGAACCTCCATGCCTTTGAGCAACCATTATTAGACAGGAGCTTGGGCCTTGTAGCAAAAATAGTTTACCATATGGGCGAGCATCAGGCATCAATATCTTCTCCGCATTGTGCAAGCACAGCGCAGTCTCGACGGCAACGTCGCATACTGGGCTGTTGGCCGGTAAGGGCTCAGCTTGGGCGCCCAGGAGGGAGAAGCAGACGATGGGGATGAAGTGCCTCATGGTTACTTGGAATATATACGAATACCACAGGCAGATGGCTTGAATGTTTTCCCAGATACGAGAATTTGCGACATTAGTAACTCGTGTGCTGCGCTAGTGATCAGGGTACACCGTACGTACACCTGAAGACAACAGCACTTTACAGAGGTGTCTCGCCAGTGTCATGAAAGCGAATTCGTAACCTACTGTCACTTTTTGTGATTATTTGCGAGTCTTTGTTTGTTTGTATTTGTATCATACATGTTGGTTCGTTGAGACGGTTCACCTTCATAGCGTTGCAAACCCCCCCTCTGCTTTAATCTTTACGGCAAATAAGTAAACGCATTAGAGAGACGTAACGGCTGCGACCTTAATGCTTAAAATGTGAAATTATTTCCCTTAGGCCAGATGGCAAGACAAGACGCGTTAAGCAGTGAATGCGGCAAGCCCACCGACCTCTGGTTGTGATGCTCTACACAATAGGCCTCCAAACACCTAATAGGAAACTCCTAATTAGAGGATTCTTCAAAAAAGCAACTTTTTAAATTCACAACGAAAATGTGTCGAATAGCTCCAGAGCGAACAACTACCACTTGACACACGCACGACGGCTTTGTCGGCACACCACTCGCCAGGTTGAAGATAGTAGGTTGAAAAGCCAGCTGTTTGACTACAGCATAGACAGGCTCATTAGATCGAGAAGTTGATTCTTCACACCTTGGAAACTGTGCTCAGAACTACCATATCCACAGACGGCTTCGAGGCAACCGCCTCAAGCATGAGCCGCCGTGGTTAATGTGACTCAACTGGCAACTGCCGTACCTCTCTACAATGTGATCCCTTTCTTAACCGTCTATTGAAGCATTTTCAAATAAATGCCTATCTGTCCACTCTCTAGTTCACATTTATGGGCCAGGGCGCCCGCGTTGTCTGTGGCTCGCCACCACCCCCACCGCTCCGGGTGGGGCTCGGCGAACGGTGACACCTTTAAGACGAAGGATTCTCCTGTGTTTCGTGTCTAGCGTTACATTTCACTTTCTTCAAATAGTCTGATCCTTCTGTGCGCGCTGAATTTGCACTTTTTTGGTTTTTTCTGACGCCGCTGCAGTTCCCCGGGCATGCTCGAGGATCTGGAAGGACATCACCTACTCCATTAAAGCCACTTCGCCTAGGGTTTAACACAATTCAGTCATGCGGTACTATTCGTAGCAAAACGAAGAGGCTGCATGGAACACAGCTAGTAGGGTGGATTCTGGTGCCTCGAGGCCGCATCGCTCATCCGGTGTCGCCGGCCCGTAGTCGCTATCGTGCCAGCAGCTGTCTGGTTGTAATTCGCAGCAGCGTTTCATTGCAAGTTCACCATGAAGTAATGGCTGGTCTTTGTTGAGTCCAGGACGCAGCTATTCATCATTTTCAAAGAGCCTGAACATCCCGTGGGATGCGCGTCGTTCGTCAACGGGGGAGCTGAACAGTTGGGTAAAAATGGGTCCACCAACCGTGGCGAGGCAAAGTGCAGCAGGCGATGGAGTGCCTTCTGTCGCGCATCGCTCAGAGGAGACCTCTCCATCTTCTCAGCCATCCGTCGGTGGTGGGGATGCTCCCCAAGTGAAGGTAGAGGAGGGTCATGGGCCTCCTCAGTCTGCTCCGTCTGAGCAGGCGACGAGTGACGATTTTCATTTGATGTGGAGCGAGCTTGAAGCGTATTTGACGAAACGTTTTTCTGGGGGCCCGCAGAGTCTGGTGTCTTTGCGGCGTGTGCTGGACCATGTGAAGCGGCAAAGACTGAGGGTGGAGGAATTGGCTTTCCTCATAGGAAACTCCTTCCCCGACGCCCCCGACGTTTCGCTTTGCATGTCGCTGTTCCTCCCAGACAGAACTTTGATTCATGCGGGGAACCCAGCAGCTGCCATGTGCATCCTAATTCAGAACATGGCCCCTGACAAATATGCTATTTTCAATAGTATTCTGAAGAGTTGTATGGCGCAGAAGACGCAGCGCGGCAGTCGGGATATTTTGCTCCACCGCATGCAGCTTCTCTTCAGAGGCCATCCTCTGGTGATTCGTGCAATAAGAAAGCTTCTTGTACAGCAATTCTGCATCGAGAAGAATGGCGGCGTTATCCGTAAAAATCAGGCGCTAGAACTGGCCAAGCCATTTGACGATGAACCCGTTCAGGTGTGTTCTTGTTTATGAATCACTGCCACATGCTTTATTTTCGGTTTCTTGCATGTCGCAGAGAAGGTTTTTGAGTAGCTGAGTTATTTGTTGCTGCAATTTACCATCTTCAGGGGTTCTTTAGGATTTTTTGTTTAGAGTTTTGGCATCGTGTTCGAGATGTTTTTTATTTCTGTTGCAGGTTCACTCCGTATTTCGTCTAGCGTATCAAGTGGGGCTTTCTGGAGGCTGTGCAGAGCGGGCGAGGGTGTTGGCGTCGAATGTTTTGCATTTAGTTCGGATGTTCCTTTCGAAACGGTTGGCGTTTTCGTCTTTCAGCGACGAAATCGATCGGGTTTTCGCCTCATTTCCGTCTTGGTTTCATGTGGCTGGCGATATAAAGCAGCTCATCTTAACTGTCTGTAGCAGAGATATCCAACACGGCAAAGAAATCGAACGCGTCGTCAAACTTCTTGCAGCGAGGAACCGTAAACAAACACGCGCACAAATGCAAATAAACACACATGCATGCAAACATACATACATACATACATGCATACACATATAGCGATACACGCAAGTGATACACAACGTTAGTTGGCTGCTTTGTTGCTGAAACAAACAAGGAACAGGCATATTGCAGCAGATTGTCCTGAAAGAGTTCTTCCTTGCGTTCTTTCGTTTCCCCTTGCAAGAAGGGTCAGCAACCTTAAGCCATGGTTGTTTCTTGAGTTGTTGCATTGTTGTTGTCGCTTTGTGGCTGCGCTTTATGCTTTATACAAAACAATTTGCACATCTTTGAGGCAATTGCGGGGTGTTTTCTGTTCGTTTTCGTGTGTCTGATTTCAGCTGCAGCTTGCAGCGACCGTCGGGCTGGTTTGCTGCATTTGTGCGATTTGTTTTTACACGGGGTTGCGAGTCAATCTTTGTCCCTTCGCATTGAAATCGATCATATAATTTCTAGAACTGCGAACAAGGAGATTTCCGCTGCTCTTGCCCTGCAGCGCATAGCTGCCCTCCTCCTCCGCTTCCCCGATTGTTCTGAGAAACTGGGCGTTCTGATTCGTCTCTTTAAAGACATTCACATCAAAGATTTGACGCAAGCAAAACCAAAAACAGCAACAGCACCAGCAAGTACAGCGAACGCCACACACGTGAAAACAACAGCAGAGGCAACGCAGAGTATTGCTGCAACAGCAGCAGACGCAGCATCTATAACATCTACCGCAACAGTTGAAAAGACAGCAGATTCCAACACAACGGATGCCACGGGAACTGCACAAAGCGAAGCCAAAGCACCCTCTCAGGCAACTGGCGCGCTGTCGTGTACAGAGGCAGCAGATGGCTTCAAAGAGGACCAAATAACACTCCACCAGCAAACAGAAAGCACAAAGACAGAAAATGCAGAAGAGCCATCTCCAGCTGGTGTAAGTCATTCATCTCTTCCCTTCCGCTGCCCCCTCCCCTTTCCCAAGTAATGTGATAATCTGAGCCGGGTAGACTGTGCACAGCAGCCCAGTACACACAATTTAGTTTGAGCATTAGCTGTACGAACCGTAGGTTAGCAAAAGATGTTTTGGGTTGCGGTGTTTTAATCCAATATATGCGAACACAGTATGTGATACTGTATGAGTGTTCAATACAGGACACTGTAAGGCATAGCATTTTGCTTCGTGGAACTTCTGTTACGCGTGTTGCGTGTGCAGCTGCCGGCGAGCCCTTCTTGTCCCTCGGGCTCTCCCTCACCAGTCTGCGAGTCTGTCAGCAGCGAAAACGCCGCAACAGACCAGCAAAATAGAGTTCTTTCTCCTGCGGAGTTGCAGGTAGTTCGTGCTGCTGCCGATTTGTTGTGTAAATGCGTCGAACCATCAAGATATCGAAGCCAAGAGATTATGATTCAAATTCTCAGCTACACTGAGGTGCAACCAGTTTACCACGTCGTTGATGACTGGAACGCAGGGAGGCTTTCTCCTGAAGGAGTGGGTTTTCATTCATGTATTAAAACATCTCACATTTTACCAGTGTGTTAGCTGCAGTGTAAAGGCAAACGCGTACAACAGAGGAATTGTAGTTTGGGGTGAGGGGGAAGAGGCCGGTCTTCTGAACAACATGGCAGAAAATGCAGTGATGCACAAGATGGAGAGTTTTTCATTGAAAATGTTCAACTGCGGTTGCTGTTCTGCTTTGCTGGCTATTCAGGTGTATTCTGGTTTGTGCGCTGCTGCCGCTTCTTCTTCTTGGGGTTTAGGACCAGTTCATCGTTTAGCTTTCCTGCTTAAAAGTTTGAAGAAACCGCTGCGCAGCCGCCCGCTGCTGACGCGGCAGCAATCAGACAAACTGCCGAAGAACGGCTCTTACAGAAAACTCCCCGAGGAGTGCAGCACAGCTACCTGCAGTGGTAGGGATGCTCTTTCCTGGCAGGTTCTCAACGACAGGTACTGCAAAGTTGGGCTCAATAAGAGAAGTGATCGCAGTTAATTGCCTTTTATTTGGTTTAATGATTCAGTTTCCTTGACATAAACGCTGAAGGGGCCCCAGTGTGCAATGCGTGATTAGCACAGGTACTTGCAGTGCATTACTGGAATTGTTGAGCGATTTTGAAGTTAGTTTTTGTTGAAGTTTGTTCGTTTGTTGACAATTTTGGCTTATGAATTGTTTTTTATATGCAGGTTGTTTTGTTTTTTCTTCGATTTCTGCGCAGCTGGGGTCTTTTCCCCGACAGTTCTGAGAGCCAGGCGCGGCATATGAACAGGCACGAAGAAGCTCTTCTCTCTTTGGCTGATTCGCGTTACGAATGGGATATGCGTATCTGTTTGTTAGAGTCGTGTTTAAAACGACTTAAAGCAATTAAAGAAGCCATAGAGCAATACCCAGATGAAGAACGTCAAAATTGCACCGTTAGACCCTCCTTCTTCCAACAAACACACGTCAGCTGTCTCAGGCGCATCTTTGGCAGTAACACCGAACAAGTGAGACTTCCATTTCTATATTAAACGCCATTAATATATGCGCAAGAAACAGGTAAAGGTTTGGCAATCGACGTCGCTGTATCCAATGCATGCACAGGAGACAGATACATTATCTTTTGTCTAGATCTGCACGTATGTTAGGCTCCGTCGTCTTTAAGGAAGGCTCGTACATGCATTCGTTAACACTCTTATACTATACAATCCAGTGTGTGTAGGGCTTGATTCTGTACAATGCTGCATGATCTCGTGGTCGCCGATAGAGCGTTTTCTTTAGGCTGTTCTCTATACACCCAACTCACTAGTATAACAGTTTGCTCGTTGTGTGCCAGTAGCTGCATGTACGCAAGCAGCATGTGCATGCATATCTGTCAACTGTCCCGAATCTCCACTTTGCTTCTGTTTCATGTGCGGATGCATGTTGTGGGCGCTGCTTGTGGTGCTGTAGGTGTTGTCTAGTCTGTGTGCTTCTCCATTTGCTTCCCTGTCGATGGTTTTAAGCACTTTAGAAGCGAAGCTGCTGCAGTGGCGAGCCATGGCTGAAGTGCTGGCGGCCTATTGGACTTCTTTGGAGGCGCCGCACTATGCTGGGGCGGTAGATTTTAAAAAGCGATGTACAGACAATAAAAGAGGAGGCGGAGAAATAGAAGAAATGCGCAGCTCCGATGGCAGAAACAAATATGCGAGAACCAATAAAAATGATAACGCATAACATATATAGGTATATAGATCTATTAGTATATGTTTGTTTATTTATATACATATATATTGATGCATTCAAGCGTGTGCAAGCATACGTGTTTATTTATGTGTTAAACACATCGGTTATATATATATATT
>NW_013566509.1:5000-27244 GCF_000499605.1 Eimeria maxima | reverse complement strand
TATATATATATATATATATATATATAAACCATCCGCATAATGATGAAGGGCGGAAGTTTCTGGTCAGGCTGCATGTGGGGCAGCATGAAAGTTCGTTTTTTTTTTGTCGTTTGGCTGGCTGTGCCGAGGTGTGTGGAGTGTGATGGACAAAGAACGAGCAGGTTCCATTCAGTTCAGATGCATGCCTTGACTTCAGTTGAGGACGTCAAGTTCAGTTCCATTGATTCAGTTTAGTTGCATGGTGTCAGTTCAGCTGCATCCATCGAGCTCATGAGCCAAGTACAGCCTTCCATTGCCAACCGGCTCCTCAGTAGAGAGTACTTGCATGCTTGTAGCGGCCACCCAGCCGGCCTCGGTGGAGTACGCGTACCATGTATCACGCCTACATCTGCACTCAAGCCAGCTTGCATGCAGATGTAGCAGTGCATGTAAATACGCAAATGCATTGTATACATCGATGTATACAATGCATTTGCGTACTACATACACATTGTCTTGCACGCAGAGCGAAGGGCGGATTATTGGGTTGTCTATTGGGAAATCTACGGCCGCATTATGTTCGTATTCTGAAGGCTAGAGAACAGTATCCAGTACCAGGTACTGGATAGTGTACATATACTAGAGATCTGCTCGCCTCAACTACGCAACTACAGGAACGGTGCACCCACGGAAGTGCATGCATTGCAGAATGCAGGTGCCATGAAACAGCTACAGCCAACGCCCCAGAGCAGCGAGAATTTATAAAAAGTCATCCATGGGCTTCAACTAACATATCGCCACTCCGCCCGTTTCGATTTGTTCCCCTCTACTGCAGCGCTCAATAATACTGAGCACGGCAGCAGAAACAGAAATGGGGCTTACTTGGAACTGCCTCTACAGGCACCCGCGCGAAGCCCGGGAACGTGCCCAAAATGCATCCATGAAGTATCCACAACAGGGCTACGCCGCTGTAAGGAACGAATATCTAGAAGGAGAATGAGGGACTCCCGTTAATTATTTCCATCAAACATTCGCTCCCCCGATTGTTAAGTACGACTCCAATGTGTCACCCTAATGAGGATCCACACGAACAATGCAAGCATTTCGAGTACACAGAATCAGCAGTGCGCGTAGTGTGAGCCCGATGTGCTGCATGATGCATACAAACCTTGCAAGCACAACCAACAGTGTCCATAATAAATGTCCATGAGTACTGCATACAAGTAATTTGGGAAGTACCCTTAACCTACCACGCGGAGCTGAAGGCAGGTCGATCGGTCGTGTAGAAGACCTTTGCGTGTCAAGGGGAAAACAATGGGCGCCTCTTGGGAAACCACTTTGCATTGCAGACCCCAAGCTCGCTGCGCAGCCGCTCCAGCTGTACCTGCATATGTATGTCGCATACAGCGGGCCCCACACGAAACGGATAGCGAAGAAATATTGTGCTCTTATTAACCGAATACGCCCTATTCGTTTGTCAGTACCGCATAGACGAAGAACTGCCCGGTCTGCTGCATGCTTGAAATACGAGATAAGATGCAGTCACGCAGCAGCCTTTACCTTCTTGCATTGCTCGGTACAGAGACCGCCTGACGAGCAGATCTATACCGGAGTACTCCGTGGATTCATGATGTAATTCTGGTTCCAAGCATTCTGCACGCGCAACCCAGGAGGAGGCGATACGAAATACTAACCATAGACCCTCACGGAACCGTCCCGCCCACCACCACCAAGGAGCTGATGAAAACGCAGGATTGCTTCCCTCGCAACCTCGCAGCAACCTACCAGCCCTCTGCAACCTTTCGGTGGTCATGTGCCGGTATTGATCGCCGTCGAACCACTCAGTATACTGCAGTTCCAAGCTGCATCCTTCATATAAGCCCTTAGACGCTGCATCGAAAGCTCTCGGCCCCGAGAGGACCCTCGGCACCCTTCTGGCGATGCTAATAGGGAACCATTGTATCGAAGACACATCAGACGCCCCTATGCCGTTTGAGAGAACAACTGGCACTTCCACGAAATCCCCTACACATACAGGGCCCAAATGAGACGACACTGCCTGCCCGGTCTCATCTCCGTGAAATCTGCACATGTCCCGATGCAGCCACAGCCGCCGTTTGCTTGCAGCAGGCGCAACGGCAACAGAAAACATGGGTGCTTCTCTCCGATGCTCAGTTGCCTCCCCCAAAGCCTGAACAAACATCAACAGAAAGCTCAGAAACGGACGAACTGGAATGAAGCAGTGTGTCTAGCTGAAACCACTCTAGCTGCCTCCACCACCACGATTGCTACCCCACGCGGCCACGAGACACTCCTAATTCTTCCTTGAGTTCAGACAGCTTACGCAGCTTGGGGGCCGTATGATAGCTCCTGGGCTCTGGCAACCCCCTTGCAGTCTACGCAGATAAGATCTGCTAGACATCAAGGAGATTCCGTCAGCCCGACCCGAGAAGTCCCGTCCTGTAAAAGTGCAACGCGAAGGCGCGTGCCAGCCGTTGAGAGAAGAAGGAGGGCGGTACTTAAAACAATAACCCAAAGAAAGTACATGATTTGCAGAGGGCGGCAACACCTGCAACAGTGAATAGAGATACGACATCACTAATCAAATAACGCCCTAAATCACCACTCCACTACACAGAGCCACTGGGCACCAGCAACATCCTGCAACTTTTCGTTGCTTGCATTAGAACGACGTCGCACTCCCTACCCTACCCCCCTGCTAATGCATTTCCGGTCACACTGCAGCAGCTGCAGCACATACGCCTCATTTGAATCTCCACGAAGCACGCTGTGGGCTATATTGCTGTGCCCACGCTCCAAGACCTGATACACCATCTTACGTTGTGTAAATGGCATGCATAACAAACAAGAAACGATGGACTCTTGTGTTGCAGCGCTACACACTGACCTTCGCAGTTATAACCCAGTCTAGCCGGACGCCATTTCCTTCTGTAGTGTGCAGCGCCTGTAGCTTCACGGTGGCGTTAACAGGGTATAAGTACTTCCCGTAAGACGCTTCAAAACCTCTAACGATGGGGGAACACATTTCAGCAAGACCGCTGCAAACCAACAACAGACAGCAAGCAGCAACCACAACAGGCGTCTTGGATTGGTGTATGCTATGAGATGTTGTTCACAATTCGTGCATGAACGGTGCTCTCGAAACGATCTCAGGTAGTGCTTACTTGCTAATCCTCATAAACCAGTGCACGCAGACACTCATACAGATCCCCAAAGTCCGTCCAAAGAGAAACGGTAACAGCGCCTGCAGCGCTCTGCCTTCAAGAAAAGGAAGGTGGTTGCATGCAGGCCCATAAGATATGTTTCTTTCTGCGGGCATGCCATGAGACGAAGAAGTCGTCCCGACAAAAACGGCTGTCTGCCCCATCGTTTTGGGGGCACTTTTACTCGATGCTTTCGACGGAGTGCAAGATCCCAAGGCTGAGTTCGGCGAAAGGGGACAGAACATTTCATGTTCCTCAGCACCCGCCGATGGAACACCAGCAGCGCGCCCCTCAGGGGCCCCTCTAGCAACACGTGTCTGGCGGGTCCCCACGGGAAACCCTGCTTTGTGCTGGTCCGCAATGCAAGCACCAGGTGGGCTTCTGCTGGAGTTCTTTTGCTGACTCCTGTCCTGCCTTGGTCTTTGAGCTCCTCCTGATGACGCGACGAGTGTCGCATCCAGCTGCTTCGGCCTGCTGCTAGGACCGGGAAACGCGCTCACAGCATATACCTTGCGTGTGCTGCATGCGGAACCTCCGTCGTTGCTGCCGCTACTGTTGCTCCTGCTGCTGCGGCTACTGCTACCGCTGATTTCACGCTCTGGCAGCTGCTGCTTGTGGGTCCCTGCTTTCCTAGACACCGTCGATGAGCAGTGTGACATCGACGGAAAGGGCTGGGGCGATTGCGCCCTCACACGAGGTGCCTTCTCCCTTGTGAATGACTGCGAGGGTCCACCCAAGATTTCTGAAGATGCTGCTGCTTCGAACTCGTCGGGAGCCCAATCTGAGTTTGTGTCGGTGGTTTCAGCGACACTGAGGGTAGGAGGGACGAGGGCCCCCGCAGCAACCCTGTTCAAAAGTAGTGGGACATTGGATCTGCATGGTTCTCCAGCAACTGGATTCTCCTGCGGGCGCCCCCCTGAGAGGGTTGCGTGCAGCTCTCCACCGGGGGCTCCCCAGCAGGCTGTAGCTTCAGTTGGCTTTATTTGACGGAGCTCCTGGGAAGGGGGAAAGCGGGCCTCTATGGAAGCCCGTACAGCCAAATACCCATCAAGAGGAATAGAGGGATGCGAAGGATGGTTGCCCATTGACTCGCGCCCCCCGAAGTTGCACTGAAATAGCAGCAGGGGAAAGACACCGCAGGGGAATGGGGGTTGCGCGGCTATGATGAATCCCCCCTCTCGCAGCAGATTCAAAGGCAGATGATCGTGTTATTAGGCAAACTCAAAATATGTGCAATGCTCATGGGCTCCTTTGAATATGTGTGCGGTGTCTTGGTCGTCAGTTTGCTGCTGAATCTGCCGCCGGCCAGAACGGGGCATTGTTGCACAAGTGCTGCTCTCCAGGCTTTCTCGGCGACTGTCTGAAGTAAATTAAAATACATAAGAGCAAAAGACATCTTGGGAACGAAATACACAAAGCCTCAGGCCCTCCTCTCCTGGATGGGCCTGCTTCGGGGGCCCAGCGGGCCTGCCGCCGGGTCCTGGCCGAACGGTGTGTTTGGGTCTTATTATATTCCAACAGAAGAGATTCTGTGAATTTCCCCACATAAAAGTTGGCAAGCGCCAAATTAAAGGCAAGAAATTCGCAGAAGTCCCGCCGGTATTGCACAACTGGTAGTAGAACGCTGCCAGCGGACCGCCTGCAACGGACCGCGTGCAACTGCAAGGTAAAGACAGAGTTCAGCGAACACGAAGTGTTGCGTGCCGCTATTCCTGTATTTCCTCTTCTCACATTGCTACCAAGTTGGTTCTGCAGACAATCAAGGAGTACCTACCGTACGTGTATCTGATGACACGGTTGAGATTTCTTGTTGCACGATGAATGAATGAATGCTGCAAAAGTTTCTAAAAGCTCAAGCAGGAAATTAAGTTGTACCACCATTCTGTAGGAAGCATTCACGAGCACTGGTGAAACAAGTAGACGCGGCTAGTAAATGGTGTGCTTCGCCATCGAAGCTGCGGTTTCTCTCAAGCCGGCAAAGCAGGGAGATGAGGGTGCGAAAGAAGCTGCACGCAGATGCTCTGCAGGCTTTAAGCCTTGTATCCTGTACGCTGAATTTGAAAGGAACGTTTCATAAGCTCCACAGTTGTGGGAACTATGTTGTTAAGTCTGACGAGGATGCCGTCGGGATGATGCCGGATTTGTCTGTTGCCCCAATTAGACGCTGTAGTCGCACTGATGCTCTAGCACGTGGGTACTTTAGTAGTCTGCTCACTTACTAAAAGTACGCTGCACCGCTCCGGCACAACCGGGTAATTTCAATGCCCCGGAGGGAGGGAGTTTTAAGGGCGAACTGATCGGTTCCCTGGAGAGGAACCAGGTCTGGGTTTGTTGTTTTGCAGCATCACAGAACGCTGCAGCATTAAACGTGCAACAAAAGCTTCCGCCTTTGCGCTTCCGAGGTACTTAGGTAGTCAGTTTTCTGAGTGGCCAGAGTACGAAAAGAGTGTATGATACTGAGCAAAAGAATCAATTCCTACGGTTTTTTAATGGGCCCAGGGAGCTGCCTCATCCACCTAAATCAAAACCAAACAGCTCCTTAGAGCAACCTCGAGTTCTATGGGAGAAACCCAGGGGGAGAACAGAACGGCCTTAATCGGCGTTCCTATGCGGAATTGAGAGTAAGTTGATTAGAAACAATGGGGCAGAGCAGCTTCTCTTCAAAAATCGTGTCATCTCTAAAGGTGGAAAGAGTTGCTTTCAAACAAACTCTCCCACGATTAGTACAAGTGTACTAGTAGCCTTGACATAAAATGTTAAAGCCACTGGACAACACCCCTATTAATCTGGAACAAGGAGTCGGTACAAATGACTTTGTTTCTGGTGGCTTCCTGGCTGCCTGCCAGTGCCACGTGAAAGTGCACAGTACCCCCTAACCCTCAAAGCGGGCCTGTTTAGCGTTGCGTGCCGCAACACAGTATCAGCGAAGCCGGGTTCACCCATGCTTCTGTCCCAGCATTAGCTCACCAGCATACCTGAACAGCAACAAAGTACCAGGGCTGCTCTGTGCTAAGGCTCGGACTAATAAGCCCTCGTACAGAACAAAAGAAGGAAAGGACGTGCAGGCAGTTAAAGCTTAGCAAACATACCTGCCCAATGCCATGACCGTGTAGACTGGGTTCATTCGGGTTAATTGAGGGAGAACAGAAGCATCAACAATAGAAAGCCCGTTCACACCCATGACTTGGAACTTGTCGTCTACCACTCTGCCCATCGGGGCGCTGCCGTAGGTGTGTCCGATGCTTGTCATGTAAGACAGAGCAAACTTTGCTAATGCTTTGGGGTTTTGAGAGCCTGCATACATGCTCAGCGCATTCGACAAAGACTAAGCAGAACAGGCAAAGATACTCACTGCGCCGCGGTTTTTCTCACAACTGGCTGCTGAGAGCTACCCACAACAGACCAACCATCTCCGTCCCCCACAGTGCAGATATTCGGGACATCATGCTCGTCAGCGTTATGCAGGTGTTGTGCAGCTGGTGCTAACAACACAGAGTGAGAAACAGACTAGGCAGCCTTGGAGGGTATGTCGCGGCCCATTGCTGGCTCGCAGGTTTTTCGCTTGCCACAGCGCTCAGCCCAAAGAATGGAGCAAGGAACTCTTCCTTCTTGACTGCACCGCCGCTGTCGGCAGCATCCGCGTTTGAATAGGGACCCTAAATAACACGAAGACACAAACAAGCATACCTGCTTTCAGGAGTGGCGCAGCATGTGCTGGCATCTCAGTTTCACTTACAGACGCAGAACATGAGCTTGTCTGCACAGGTGTTTTGCTGAGGGCTCCTCTGTAGCAGCTGCTACAATGGCGCAAGCATACTGTAGGCCACCCAAGTAGAACCTACAAACTCTCTCACTTTAATTTGTTGATCTGCAAGGGTTGGCTGGCCGGGGAGACGAATGCATTTGCTGTTTCCGTAAGTTGTGCAACAGACGTCCAGCTTCGCGCAGGTGTGGTTGTCGACGGCTTTCTGTGTGCACGGTTTCTTGCAGTCTTCAATGGCTTCTTGAAGGCCTGGCTCGTTGGGTGAGGCCCTAAGTATCTCTTCGGATTTGATGGACTCTGCAGCTTTCTTCAGCTCATCCATCTTCTCTGACCCCAACACCTTCTCCAGCTCAGCATCCAGGCGGCGACCAATGGCACCCAGATGTAGCGATGGATCCTTCGCAGACTCGTCAGTGCCCTCCACGTGGGCTCGATAAGACACGAAATCAAACCCTACCTACACGTACACCAGTTTATACACATGAAACGACAAATATGCAGATGACAGAAGCAAGCCCTGGTCTCAAATCAACTCATGATTATGCGTATACGCAAACGGAACAATTTGCCATTAGCTGTTTTCCTGACCTCTTCCAGTCGGCGCTTAATGCCCAGTTTCTCCATTTTTGCTTCGTCGACGTTGTGTTCAACGAAAGCACTGTAGTCTTCGTATTCGTTGCCTTCCTCGTCCTCGTAGACAGCCGGCTTCATGCGGTAGGCGTCGTTCACCACCATCAACCTCCTCAAGCGTCTGGACTCTGGGGGAATCAGGTCTTGCAGATACCTCTGAATTTCGGCAAAGTTGGAGGAGTGGGTTAGGAAGGGAGACGTAGTGCTGGCGAGAGTAAGAAGAATGTCCAGCAAGCCATTCAGGATTGCCAGTGGACACGATTTGGGGCCCTTTTCCTGGATAATACCCCTGCAGAGATATCAGCACAGCCCCCCACTTGAAGGTATTGAGAACGCCCTTCGTCGCTGCCACGGAAGAAGTCTAGTCGTTTTATAAAGGAAAGTGCCCTACATTAGTTTGCATCATGCCTCTATCAGACAGCTTGTCAACGCGGCTGCTTACCTGTAGCTTTCTCCGTTAATTTGATCGACCAATGTTGCAGTGCCGCGGATTGCATCGAACAGGTCTTGTTCATCCACCAGGTACTGTGGGTCAATGACCACTTCGCCCGTGGGCTTCAGTCGGATGCTTCCTCTTGATTTAGGCTCGGAGGTGAAATAGAACGGAGCAACAGCTTTTCTGCGAAGGAAAAACTCTAACAGCTTCAGCATCGCCTGACAAACGAAACTAAGAATTCAAACATAGGAGAACAACCTGCAGTGAAGGGCCTCCACAGCAGCACAACTCGAATGAAGTGAACCTTAGGCTGGAGTTGCTGCTAACCTGAGACATTTGACGACAGGCTGAGCAATAACACAGAGAGGCTTTAAGATCACAATGCCGAAGGGAGCACGGTAGTTGGAGCACCCCTGGAGAATCTCTGTTATGGCATCCAGGATTGGGTCCTTGCGAAATGCAGTGGGGAACATGTAGCGGGAGGCATAGATAAAACCTTCAGCTAGTCGGTCGCCAGACAACTCCTCCATTGTTACAAGAGAGCACCCGAGGTTGCGATCATTGATCCTGCAGCACATGGCTTACGCCAAGTTTTACAGGATGACGCGTGCACAGGCCGCGTATGCGGACGAGGAAGCTAGAAAGCTCAACTATCTGCTACTCCTGCCACCCTCAGCAGGTTGTGTGCCATTCTTACTGGTGTCCTTTGCAGTGGGGACCTATGTGCCTCAGGCCCATAAACTGACAGACACGAGGCTGTAGAGCGGGTGCAAGATATTGCAGCGGTCCAGGAAACATGAGATTATCGGGAAGGAGCACGGGAGGCTCGAACCCAGTTCTGAAAGCGGGATCATCGTCTTCGTCAATTGTTATGACTTCGACGGGCACATTTTGGTTCAGAATTTTGTTTACAGCATCTCGGACTTCCGGAGTAATCGCTTTCTCAAGCTGTTCTTGAGAAAGAATCGGCTCAAAAGATGGCTTAGAGATCAACCGTAGCTTCGTGACCTTTTGTGATCCTGGCTCTTCGTTTGCCGCAAGGCGGCGCAACGACCTGCTGGGATTAATGAGAGGGATGGCGTCGGTATAGTGCTTCAGAAAACCAGGGATAGAGAGGAAGACTCTGTCCGAGAACGCCGACCCAACAGCAGGGTTCTCTAGAATTTGAGGGACCTTGAGCAAGCTCAGCTGAATCGCTGGGCCGATGCCTGAAGAACATGCGTGCGTGATTCATACAAAAGTTGGGTATTCGGCCAGTCACGGTGTGCCAATCGAGGAAGCTGAATTGAAAGAGGGAACAACTGTGTCTGAAACTGCGACTTTCGTAGCACTAAAAAGATAGAAGAAGCGAAGATGCAGCTGCGCGTGAAAATGCGACTTCCATGACATATTCAAGAAACATCAAAAAGGGAAGAGGATATGACTGCGTGTTCAACCGAGGGGTCTTCAGCACCATATTCAAGAAACATCACCTGATCGGTAGAGCACAAGAGGCGTATGGACGGCCCCAGTGCTGAGAACAATACGGCCTGTCCCAGGATTAGAAAGGCAGACACGACGGAGATTCGTTTCGGAGTTTTCGATACCGGCGCCAGTCAGAACAGAAGTTGGCTCTAAGAAGGTGCCAACCCACGGTGCCCAGTCTGTTTGCAACACAGCAGCCACAGCCTCGGCAGGCAACAACAACAGACGTCCAACGCCAGAACAATAGACATCGCAGCAGCACAATGAAGGTCTGCAGCAGCGGCAGCTGCAAGGGCCGCAACAACATAAGCATCAAGTACTGCCCCAGCAACAGCGGCAGCCGCATGAGCAAGTGCAGGAGCAGCCAGCGGACAGGTCTCAATGCATGCATCTGTTGGTTCACCTGCAGCGGAAGATGGGAAAAGACTCCACAAGTCGCCAATTGGTCGTATATCTTGGTATTTGGTGGGCCGATAGACAACGCAGTTGGCTGTTTTTCTGTGAGGTGTATCTACGAAGGTAACTTTCTGCGTTGCAGTCATAGGGACACCATGCAGCATTGATCTTCAACTGGAAGTGCATCTCGTGATCGGTTTAACAGCAGTTCCACGGGCGGCTGGGAGTGCGGTTGTTACTGTTTTGTTCAATAGAAAGCTGGCTGACCCGGACGGTGTGTCGAGTCTTGATGTGGAGGTTGGGCAAACGCTCGAGTAGTGCGTCGGAGGCGTTTCTATGGAAGTCGTTTCTAGAATCGAAGAGAGAGTACCCAACCCACTGATACCCAGGCCGAACGTACAAACTCGGCTCAGGATAAGCCCCTCCTCCCCAGTACTTGTAGCCTGTTGATGCTAAAGCGTCGCTGTAGGCGTTCCCGAAAGGAGGTAGCACAGGCATGGCCCTGGCGAGTTTCCACGCCACGTAGTCGTACGCCTGCATGCATGCAGAGAACGCCAGGCCACCTGTTCTTGTGCAGCTACTCTCTAAATGCACCCTAAATCCGTCCCTGAAGTCAGCAAACGATTCTGTTTTGCGCTTCAGACAGTGCTTGATGAGGCGAGGGCGCACTCGCTTCAACCTCCCGTAGTCAATGTTATATCCAGGGAACTGGCGAGCCATCTCTCTAAAGTAGTCTTCAGTCTCGCCAATCACAATTCCCAAATTCACGGCACTGCCGCCACCCATGACTGCTCCCGAGAAGGTTCGAACACCTTGCACCGTACCAACAGGCTGGGAGATGGTTGCATCGGCGAGGCCGATTCCTGAGGCAGCCGCAGACAGACAGCTGGAGTTGCGGATTACGCACCCAGTCGGCAAGTGGCTATTTTCTCCGCTTGTTCGGAAGGCAGGAAGGCTGCCTTCGTTATTCTTGCCTCGTGCATCGACAGAAATTTTCACCTGCCCCTCTGGCGCTCATAGCGTTTGGAGATGTAAACTTTGTGCGTTGCATCCCACGTTCCAGGAGGAGAACCTTTTTCCCAGCTGACGTCCACAGGAGCGAGACGAGCAAAGTCGAAATGAGAAAAGGAAAACCACAGCTGTGCTTGTTGAACTTCCAGGGGTTATTGAAGGGGTGTGCATGGCAGGAACAAGTGAGCGGTGAGTGAACTGCAGTGGAGCGGTGGAAGATTGAAAGCGTTGGAAACAGCTTAACTCCGATGCATTGGGGGTACAAAAAACTAACATTGGGAAAGAATATCTGCAAGGGCGCAGCCAGCAGCTCCTCCACCGACTATGATGAAGTCAAATGTTTCCTCATCAACTGGAAGTTGTTCAACAAAGGAGTCGGGCAGGTATTCGGGATCTCTTGAAAAGAATCCTCCCGACACTTCTGAAGTAGAAATACACAACAGACGGTAAAAGCAGAAGAAATATACAGTGGTGTATCGACTATGGTAGCCCTTAAACCCCTGTTGAATAGATCACGCACCAACAGGGTCCAGCGAGAAGTCTGCGCCGGCGATGGCTTCCAGTGCCGTTCCAATAAACCGTTGAGGAGCAGTCGTTTCCTGGGATTCTAATGAGGTGTCTGTACAGGCAAATGTGAAGACAAGCGTTGCCGTTTTTAGTGGGCCTTTTAACACGCAGGCGTTCATTGCCTTGGGCGGTTCAGCTACTACGTCTGTATATCGGCAACGCAAAAAAACCACAATTGCTCAGTGAACTTACCTTGAGACAGGGGGCTCACAGGTGTGTCCACTGCTGGCTCAGCTTTTGAAACTGCTGCCGCTTCTGCTGCTACTGCCGCTGTTGCAGCAGCTGCTGTGAGTAGCAGCGCACGGGCTGCCCTCCCCGCTGCCATTGCTAGTACAGCGGATATCAATGCTGGCAACGAAGAAGAAACGGAGACTTTACACAGTGCTTCTGCACGCATGAGAAAAGGAAGACTTTTATGGTTTAGGGAGACAAAATCTCAGCATGATGCAGCTCAATGCAGCGAGAAAGAATCAAACAAAATCAACACAATAGCACATGATGCGCCATGCGCTTACTATATTCCCCTTAACCCGCTGGACTTTACTCGAACTCTGTTCAGTTTATCACTTTGAATGAGCCATAGCAGCCGAAATGCGTATGCCGGCACTCCCTCTTGGAACGTAAGCGGAGCCCGACCAGTGGCGACACGGTGCAACACTGCCACTCCTGGCTTAGTGGCAGGTGTTTACGCACAAAAGTGCCTCTAGAAACACCGCTCGCCTATGTTCTTCTCACTAATTTCAAAAGAAATGGTTGGAAACCGCTCGTTTGCGGGTGTTCTGTGTGGCAGCTGCTGGGATCGCCGGCAGTGTGCAGATGTTGTGCTCAGCTCGCTTCGGCCGACAGTTGATGAATGCCTAACCTGGGCGGGGAGACACCTTTAAGACTTGAGAATAAAGGTTCCTTCACGAAATATTGTAAGAATATGATAGGGCTTTGTATTTACTTGGAGGGACGACAGTATAGAGCAGCAGGAGAGTTGAGCATTGCTACCGTCACTCCAACCGGTCAGGGTCACCACCAACCGAGACGGCTGGGCGCAGCAGCTCTCTGGATAGGCACTAACGTGCTGTGTTCAAGAAGTTGAATGGCCTTCAAAGGCATTAATAATTGCATGGCCTTGGCATTTCGACAACCTCAATGGAATATTCGCAAATGACCGTCGTTCGCCGCTCCTCCAGTGGAGCTATTCCCCTGCTCGCTCAGGAGGTGGCAGTCACCACGGGTGGTGCTCCGAGGTACGCCTCACTGGCGACTGTCAAAAAACTGATTCTATACTTAATTGTTGTTCACATTAATTCTAGAATGTACAATGTGTCAGCGCTAGGCCTGCACCGAAGGAGCAGGCGGGCTAGCCTCCTCTCGCCAAAGTGCTAAAAGCGACAACTGTCCCCTCCTAAGCATTCACTTTTGCCCCAAGCCGTGCAAGAAGCTGCCAGCATACACCTAAATGCTCTCATGCCCTGCGCTATCGAGTCTTGTCTTTAATGCAGAGATGAAGCCGTCGGCCTTTTGATGCATGCCTGATGAAGCAGCTCCGCCTGCTGCCCCCATTGTCGCTGGACTCGGCTGTAAGGGAACCACAGTCTAAACATTCATGCCACGTGCTCCTGCATCCAGCTGATTGTCATTCATTGCAAATTATGTATGCTTTTCTTTCCTATGCATCTCCACTATTTTACGCCTCTGTAGTGAACTTAAGGGGAGAAGCCCCTCAGATGGCTGCCTGTAGATCCTAAGACGCTCGGAAGCAAGTGAAGGGCTCCTTTTGAGTTCGCTGGTTCTAATTCAAAACAACCTCGCCACACTGAGATACTGAGTTGCAACTTAATAAAACGCCTGGGCTAGGAGCAAAATGTGCGGAAAGAAGACAATCAGTGGACTTGAAAAATTTGAAAAGTCTCATTTTTTCATTTTGGGTCTGCGTAATTCTTGAGCAGCTTCTTCCAAGCATTTACTTCACGTATCTACGCGACAGATCCAGTCTTTTAGATGCAGAAATCAGAAAAGCTTTATTTTCCTCTTTCCACATAATAATAGCCTTCGGGCTCAACAAACAACACCTGTCCGACTTTGAACGGTGTGTGCAACACAAACTGCAACGCATAGCTGAAAAATCATTCCATTCAACCAAAACACTCGCCACACATCAACCTGATGATTGAACAAATCAAACACCTTTTCAGAAACGCTGAAAAAATTACACAAGCTCACGCCGCTTAACAGCCAATGCAACAAAATCCGTGCGGTCAATAAGCGTGTTTGCTGGAAAAACTCCACCATCTCATAAATACACATGCGAATGATTCCCCTTCATTAATTCCCACCCCGGCACATGCATGATTTTGCACCTTTGCAAGTACTGATAACTCTCAAGTATACCTCTCTGTATATAATACATGTGCATTTATGTGTATAATACATATGCATCGAGAGATACATGCTAGAGAGAGATACTGAACACGTTCAAATTCTGGTGCACTTTATGGAAATAACCTCAACGCATGTTTATTTCAAACACGGGAAAGGAAAAACCGCTGAAACTGCCGAAGTCCTTCCAGCGCCCGCCTCCACGTTGCCAACCCAGCGTCAGTATCATAAGGCGTAATCTGATTCGGAAAATGGCGATGAGTGGCCTCTGCGACGTTGCTCATTAGACGAAATCGCCCTGCAAAGCACACGGAACCCATCTGACTCGAAAAAATATATACTATGTATAGTAGGAGTCATACAGACGTTACATAATACATGCATATGCGCATGCATTTATATGCACAAGATTGGTGACTTGAGACGACAAAAGAAAAATGGGTGCGTTGGGACATTAATCCCTGTCCGTCAACCTCCGATGAAATTCAAATGGGAAGCACTGCACCTGGAGCATGACAACCAATCACACAGTCGAACAAGCAGGCAGCCAACCAAGCATACTGACCTGGGTCTGCATGTTGAACAAACAGAGAAAATTTGCGTTCTTTGCACAACTCCTTGTGTGCCTCAGGATTCAAGTGCCACTCCGCGACCACGAGGAGGTCTTGTAGCATGTTGTCACTGAACAGAAACCCTAAGATATTAAAAAATAAAGGCCCGTAGCGTTCTTCTAACATGCTCCTTAGGTGCGCCCGTTCGCTCTCGTCCATTATCTTGTGATAATACGCATCAGCGTAGCCCCGACGGTCCTGCTGCAGCAGCTTCTGCCGTGTTGCAGCATCGCCTTCGTGTGGTGCATTGATACCAGGGAATAACACGGGAGGCGAATCGTTGGAAGGCGGCTTCTGCTGCTCTCCAGCGCGCAAGGCCGGCTCCACGGGAGGATCTTTAATCTGTGCCTTAGGGGGGCGAGTCACGATGCTATGTACCGCGCCCTCGTACTGGGGTGCCGCCAGGACAACGTTCTCTTGCTGTTGTTGTTTCTGCTGCATCAGGAGCTTCGCCTGCTGCTCTTGGATGCGGCTCTGCTGTTTCTGTTGGGCAGCGATGCGCCGCAGCAGGTGTTGCTGCCGAGCTGCTTGCTCCTCAAACTCCCGCCGTAATTTTTCTAAGAGGGGTGTTGATGCCACATCATGCACAGCTGTGCTGTTGCCTTGGGCTGGGGACGGTTCATTAGTTGATGCCGCACCAGCCTCTCCAGAAAGAGGAGGTCTGTGATGATCTGCAACCGCTGCATCTGCATTCGCAGCTCCCCCGTGGGGAGGTGTGGTGAACTGCTTTGCTTCTGCAACCCCTTCTTGCTGCTGCTGCTGCTGCTGCCGAAGCATCTGCTGCTCGTGCACCGTGGGGGCGGGGGACATTTTAACCGGACCCGGCAGCAGCCCTGGAAATGCCTCTATAGGATCTCTGGTGCGGGAGGCAGAAGGAGTGGGGCTGCCTTCTGCTCTGCTAGAGCCTTCGCCCACCATGGCGGAAGCAGACTCATCTCTTGGTCCTGTTTCCTCGACGTTTGTATCTCCGCCTCTGCTCTGGCTGTTAATTACGTCTTCTAAAGGACTGCTTAGCGACCAGCCCTCCCCGTACAGCTGCAGCTCCTCCTCGCCTGATTCGTCTTCGTTACGCGAGAGGCGCCTCCGCCGCAACCCCAGAGTTTCTTCGAAATCCGCCAGTGAGTGGGCCGCGCGTTCATCACCGTCATCCCGTTCTTCCCCTCCCCCCAGCAGCTCACGAAGGGTCAGTCCAATGCGCAGTGCGTAGGCCTCCATCTCCTCCTTTCCTGCGGAATGCGGGAAATATGTTTGAGGATACATCTGGCAGAACATGTCTGCATACTCCAACATTGGATCATCCGAAGGCAGATGCAACGAGGCAGTGGCCGCTCTGCATTTCTCCTGTTGTTCCACTGCTTCCTCGTGGGATCTTAACAGCAAATCCATCAAATTCCCCACGCTCGTCGTTATTGGCCAAGAAGGGCCCACGCGATCCAACCAATCATGAAGTCGTTCAACATCCTCGCGAAGCGCCGTCATGTGGCCGGCAAGTGCAGGCTGATGCATCGGTCCCAGTGAACGCGCGTCTACGATTGTCTACAACCCACACAAAAACGCACAAGCCCACATACTCATGCACACATATATTCAAGCAGACCATGCAACAGGAACATCTAATAAACACACATATAAGCGGTTGCAGATGCAGATTCACAACGGCCTCCCCTAAACAGAGCAACCGAACCGAACAGCCCCCCCAACTCAGCTAAGCAACAAGGAGAAACCAAGCAATAAGCGAAACGAATTCGAAAAGAGGCGAAACTAAACAAACAATTAACTAAATAAAAACATGTATATACCTGGCGAATGATCTTCGTTAGGCCGGGGCTCTTCAGGTGACCTAAAATATATGCAGGCAACGCCGCTCCAATTGCAGTGCTGCAATATGCAAAGCATAAAACCAACAATACGTAAATGCGTCATATATGACGCTTCACATTCAACAAGATGCAGTTCTATATAAACACATCTACCGAGTAAAACTGTATGTCCATTATATAATACACGTATACGTTTGCGCATGCCGCCAGAATATACTATGCATGCATACACCTATATACATGCGTGAATGTGAACTCATAAAATATAACAAATATATACAGACATGACAAGTGTGCAAATGCACATTCATACAGGTACACGCATGCACACTGCGGCGTCAGTGTAAATGTTTTGTCCTTAGATTCGTGGAAGCTGCTCACGTGTAAAGTACAATAGGAATCCCTAGACAGTTCATTGGATCTCCTGTGTGCTGCAGCAATTCTACATTGACAACTCTTGTTTGCCTTGCCGAGTTATCCATCATCATTCGTACTTTTTGTACCTGTACGAAGAGGATGGGAAGATCAGCTGTTAGCCGTTTCTCTCCTTTTGTATCATCAAATGCCGCCCATAAATATTTATCAATTACTTGACGTAATTTTTTCGCTATTTCTATCCCAACTGTAGTCTTCACCTCCTCAGGCACGCGATCCGAGCTACCCGAAAGGTGCGGACCCGACAGAGTCACGACAAAATCCAGTCGGGCTCCTCGCATAGACCGGCTGTCACGCCTAAACAATCCAGCAGCAGCAGCAGCAGCAGCAGCAATAGCAGCAAAAAGATGCAGAAATGGATAGTTCGTCGTATACTACTGTCGCACTTATTGAACAAACAAACAGGAACGAACCACCATGACACGAAGCGGTGCTGCACTACATTGCACCATCCCTACGGCCCTATACCCCTATAAAGAATATATACATTGAATAATAATATATATTATATACATTATAATATATATATTTATGTATATTAAGCAGCTATACATACATATGCCCTCTATGCGTACCTGAAGGTAAACTCGCGAACTCTATCACGAGAAGAAGTGTTTACTTTCCTGTTTTTACGACTTGTGCTGTTAACCTCAGCAGCAATTGTTAAATAAGCACCAAATAATCTTCCTGGTTCTGCTGCTATCATTGATGCAATAGTTGCGTATTCACTGCAGCAGCAGCAGCAGCAGTAATACAAAGCAATCATGTTGTTAATAAACTACTCAATACAACAACCAAATGACAGGACGGACAGTGTGTAGGCACCATAAGAAAAAAAAATAAGATGCACTCTCCTTCTCTCTCCCCCTATATATAAGTATACAAAGATATAAATACACACAAATACAATAATATGTACATAAAATATGCATGCATGCATGCGTGCATGCATGCATGCAACTTACGAGGTCCTGGAGCTGCCTAGGTATAATAACTCTGATGAATATTCTGCTGCACTGTTGCTGTTTTGCAGCAGCATATCATCAATAACGGAGGTAAGAGCAACAGTCTCGCGACCTATAAGGAAAAAAGAAGCAAATAGCAGCAATAAATTAAATATAATTAATTTATACTTATTTTTTTATCTTTTTTATTTAATTATACAAAAAAAAGAGGTAATTATATATACTACTCACTCGCCGTGCTGCGCGCAAAGAAGCCAATGGGGCCCGCTCCCCATGGCACAGCATTCATGCCACGGAAGTCGCAAACGCTGCTGCTGCTGCTGCTGCTGCTGCTGCTCATGAAGCCGCTGCTGCTGTTGATATAGCCGCTGCTGCTGCTGCTGATGCTGCTGCTGCTGACGCTGTTGCCGCTAGATAGCCAAGCTCTCTCTAACAGCTCCTGCACAAAGCCATTTGCTCCTTCAACTCCTTCCCGTGCTGCAGTGGACAGCAGCACCATGGGCCTCTTCGGAACAGCAGGAGCAGCAGGAGCAGCAGGAGCAGCAGGAGCTGCTGCTGCTCCTCCAGCAGCAGCAGCAGATGATGATGATGAGGCCTCAGGGGGCCCCATGGCTAACTGCAACGCGAAGGCCCCCATACCAGGGTACGCCACTCCGCAAGGAACTCGCGGATCGCTTTGTCTTGCATCGCCGAAGCACACTGCACATACACCGCAGCAGCAGCAGCAGCAGCATGCATGCATGCATACATACACGGAAGCAGGCAAATAAATACAGGAAAAAAATAATAAATAAATTTCTTACCTCCTTGGAAGAGCGCAGTGTCACCAACAGCAATCAATTGAACTTGATTAGGTTGTGCGTCTCTCCATGCGCTGAAGTGTCTGCTGCTGCTGCTGCTGCTGCTGCTCCCTCTTTGCTTTCCTCTATAGGCTGCTAATGCTGCTGTATGTGAATGTCTAAGGGGAACAGTACTATCAGAGAGACGAGCAAAAGACAATCCTCCTAGCTGCAACCCTCCTGCTGCTGGTGCTGCAGGATCTGCTGCTGCTCCGTCCTTTGACGGAGCAGCAGCAGAACGAGAAGCTGCCGCTGCTGCTGCTGTTGTTGCTGCACTCGTCTGAGGATCTACAAATATAGAGGAAGCAACACCCCTACGACCCTGCTGCAGCTGCGATAGAAGAACAGGACCCTGAGTTAACGATGGAGGCTGTGGCTGCTGCTGCTGCTGCTGCGGCGGTGGCGGGAAGAATTGATGCTGTAGATGCTGCTGTTGCTGCTGTTGCTGCTGTTGCTGTTGCAGATGCTGGTGATGCTGTGTCCGTTGCATGGGTTGCTGCTGTATCTGCAAATGCTGCTGCTGGTATGTTTGCTGCATCTGTTGCTGCTGATGCATCTGTTGCTGCTGATGCATCTGTTGCTGCTGCATCCTTGGGAACACCGCTCCAAAGGTCTGCTGCTGACCATATGCATTTGCTGCTGTAGCTGCTGTTGCTGCAGCTGCTCGCATCTGCGGGAACGCAGCAGCATCGGCACTCCCCTGCATACCATAGGGGCCCAAGGAACCTAGATCAGGTAATGGTCTTAATTCGTTTCCTTGATTAGCATTTGCATGCGTAAAGGTAGGGTTGCTGCCTTTGGTGCTGCTAGCTGCATTTTGCTGCATTTGCTGCAGCAGACTGGGGGCAACTGGGGGCCACTGGGGGCCCCCTGCTGCAGCTCCCTGCATACCATAAGGAGGGTTGTTGCCACCATAGTATGCTGCTTCTGTGGGACTAAATAAAAGGAAACAAGCTGCAGCAGCACCAACAGCAGCAGCAGCAACAGCAGCAGGTCTTAAAGAGAAGAGACGGCGAGTTGAGGACGGGGAGAGCGGGCGCTCCCCCGCCGCGCAGACCATGGTGATGAGGGCAACAAGAGGGATTATAAAGAGGTAAAAAAAGGAATAAAGGAATAAATAAATGAATAAATAAATGTAAAAAGAAGAAACAAATAACTTTCTGTTGTTTTTTTCCTCATTAACTACATCATCGATAGAGGATCGGGAGAAGAAGGAAAGCTGAATAAGCCCCAACTGTAACACGCGACGGTGCTCTTATGATCATTATTCTTTATTTTATACAATAAATAAATAAATAAATAAATATATTCTTAATTATTTTATTTATTTTATACAATTAATTATTATTTATTATAATATTACCTTCTTTCCCTTCCTTTCTGTGTGTCCTGTGTGCCTATATGTACAGCCTTAAGTTCCATTTCGTGTTGCAGCAGCAGCAGCAACAGCAGCAGCAGCAACAGCAGCAGCAACAGAGACAAGTAATAAGACTCTTTCCTTTAATTAAATACTCTTTATTCTTCATCAGCAACAAAAGGAGAAAGGTATTTGTCTTGCTTCTTAATGGTGCAGCAAATGTATATGTTGTTTGTATATATACAACATATGCATATACATATACATATACATATATATACGTACATGTACAAGTTGTATATATATATACGTATATACACCTAATTTACGGGGAATTTACATATTCTTTTGTTTATTATAATTATAATTGTAATTAATAAATATATAAATATAATAATAATAAAAAAAAGAACAATAATTATCTACTAATAATAACTACCTGCATGCATATATACCTCTTATGTATACACCATAAAGAAAAATAATTTTTTTTTTCTTTTTTTATTATTATTTAAAGACCCATGCATGCATGCATGCATGCATGTATTTTTTATTGCTCCTTTATGTATAAGAAAGGAATAAATAATATACGTTATGTATATTTATTTATTTATTTATTTATTTTCCTCCCTTATAATAAAGAATAATAAATTATTTATATTATTATGCCTTTTATGCCTTTATTATTTCTTTTTTTCTTCTTTTTTCTTCTTTTTGTTGTTATTTTGTCTATTAAGTGTATAAAAAAATTTATTTATTTATTTATTTATTTATTTATTCTTCCTCTTCTTCTATTATTTATTATTACTTATATCCTCTATACTGTCTCCCTATGCACACTATTATTATATACATAATATTCATAAATAAATAAATAAATAAATAAATAAATAAATAAATAAATAAATAAATAAATAAATGTATATATATTGTATACAATTACTATATAGATAGGTACTGACGTGTCTATACAGCAATATTATTAATTATATATAATTATATTATTTATTTATTTATTTATTTGTTTAATTTATTTATTTATTTATTTATTTGTTTATTTCTCTTAATAAGAAGAAAATGTTGCTTATTTAAGTTTAATGTAGCCAAGAAATAGAGAGACAGAAGAATAAAAACCCTAAACCCTAAACCCTAAACCCTAAACCCTAATTACCTAATAAAGGAAAAAGCAACAAAAGAAAGACATATTAAGAGGAAGAAAGAAGAAAAAAAAAGAGCAATAAAAATAAATTATTAGATAAATTGATAAGAAGAAGACATAAACAAGAAAAGAATAAAGACAGCAGCAAGAAGTGTCTATATAAATAAATTAAGGGTTTAGGGTTTAGGGTTTAGGGTTTAGGGTTTAGGGTTTACGAGTTGACTGCGTATACACCCAACATATTTAACTATATTCATATTTATTGTTTATTAGAAAAAAAAAGAAAAAAAAAATTAAAGTTAGTTAAATATATGCTGCAGGCATATATAATTACCTGCTGCTGCTGCTGCTGCTGCTGCTGTTGCTGTTGCTGCTGCTGCTGTTGCTGTTGCTGCTGTTGGTATTTCTGCCTTAAGACAGATATACAGACATAAGAACAATAAAAAAAAAGGGAAATAAAAAAGTAAATAATAATAAATATAGTAAATAAACAACTATATAATAATAATAATAATAATAATATTTATTTATTTATTTATTTATTTATATAACCTTAAGAATAACCTTTATATGTGTAGTAGGCCTCCTTCTTATATTTAGTCTTCCTCTTGCCTTAAAGAAAGGCCTCTTAAATACAGGACCATTTGTAGCAGTAACTGATACAAGTTCGAGTCTTATTTGCTGCTGCTGCTGCTGCTGCTGCTGCTGCTGCTGCTGCTGTTGCTGCTGCTGCTGGTGTATATGGAGGGCATTAGCTACTGCAGACTCTATTGCCCTAAATACTGCAAAGGCAGGACGACGAGGAGAAGTCGCTAAATGGGCAAGGGCCCCCCCTAAGGATTTATTACGTATTTCTTGTATAACACGTCTTGTCTTTATAGGGGATAAACGTACATATCTTGCATTACATTCTATATAAGAAGAAGGAGGAGAAGGGAACGGATCTACACTCCTACTCCTGCTGCTGCTGCTGCTCTCTTCTCCACTGTGGCTATCTCCTATAGTTATTGGATCAAGAGGAGAAAGGAAAGAAAGTTTTGCATAGAGAGAGGAAGAGGAGGGAGAGGAAGGAAGAGAAGAAAAAGGATTTAATTGAGGTAATAATTGATTAGATGTTGAAGAAGAGAAAGAAGAAGAAGAGGAAGAAAACTTCAATGGGGAAAGAGAATTACTTTTGCTGCTGCTGCTGCTGCTGCTATAAGAAGAGGAGGTTGCTGT
>NW_013566508.1:10000-26831 GCF_000499605.1 Eimeria maxima | reverse complement strand
GAGGGAAGAAGGTAATAGAAGGAAGAAAAAGACAAGGTATATATTCAGGTGTATAGGCAGGTATATATAAATAATATATTTATTATTTACTGCATGCATATCTATTTAATTAAATATATTTTTTTTTATTGTGTATATATATATTATAAGGAAAAAAAAGCCCCAAAGTTCTTGCTGCTCTTTGCATGCGCTCAGTAGCAGGACAGCAGCAGACGCCTGCTGCTGCTGCTGCTGCTGGGGTTGTTGCCTACAAACCCTCTTAGTATGGGGTGTATAGGCAGCTAATTTAATTATTATTTATATTATTTAATTTATTATTAATAAATAAATAAAAAAGAATATAAATAAACAGCTTGTTGCTGCATGCAGGAGAGCAGCAGGTGGCTGCTGCTGCTGCTGTTACTGACTACCACCGCCGCTGCTGTTACTGTTGCATGCAGCCCCCGCTGCTGCTCGCTATGGCAGCAGCAGCAGCAACAGCAGCAGCAGCAGCAGCAGCAGATACCCTCTTCCTTATCATGGGAAGCAACAAGTGTAGCTTTTGTTATTAAGGGCAGAGTCAAGGGGAGAGGAAAGGTATTAGCTGCTGCTGCTGCTGCTGCTGCAGCGCCAACAGCAGGGGCTGAGAGCAGCGGCAGCAGCTGCTGCTGCTGCTGCGGCTGCTGCTGTTGCTGCTGCTATATTACAGCAACAACTGCAGCAGCAAATTAACTTCTCAATTGTTAATCTATTAGAGTAGCAGCAGAGACGCAACAGCAGCAGCAGCAGCTCGTCTTCTCTACGTCGGCTGCTGCTGCTCCTGCTGCAGCAGCAGCAGCAGCAGCTGCAGCAGCAGCAACAGCAACAGCAGCAGCTCCTTCCCCTTTATATATCCATACACCAACTGTATTAAAGTGCATGCAAGTTGCTGCTGCTGCCTCCATGTGTATCCCTGTATCCCTATAACATAAGCCTATCAGCAGCACCATAAGGAGTTGCTGCAGCTGTTGCTGCTCTAGCTGCAGCAGCAGCAACAGCAGCAGCAGCAGCAGCAGCAGATGGCGACTTCTAAGAAACGTGTATGCAGGCGGTGGCCCTTTGTACCTCAAGATCGTTTCCCTTCCTTCCTTCGCATTGCCCCCTCTATCCGTCGTCTTGTGCTGCAGCAGCAGCAGCAATGGCGGCAGCAGCTGCTGCATGCAAGGGAGCTCCGTATACAGACCACGCAGGCATTCTCTTCTACGCATCTTAACACCATCAGCAACAGCAGCAACAGCAGCAGCAGCAGTAGCAGTAGCAGCAGCAACAGCAGCAGCAATCATAATTCTGCTGCATGCACACCACTACAACGCGCTAGTCCGTCACCAAGGGCTGCATGCAAACTGCAGCAACAGCAGCAGCAGCAGCAGCAGCAGCAGCAAGATGCTATTTCTCGTGAGGTTACTGTAACAGATGATGGTACAGATTCCGATGTACCCACAGCAGCAGCAGCAGCAGCGGCAGCAGCAGCAACTGCTGCTGCTGCTGCTGCAGATGAAGAAACAGCAGCAGCAGCAGCAACAGATGACAAGAGAGATGTAACAGAAGGTGACGAGGGTGAGCATGCATCTGCAGCTAGTGCAGCAGGACCAGCTGCTGCTGCTGCTGCAGCACGAGCAGCAGCAGGAGCAGGAGGAGGAGGAGGAGGAGGAGGGTTCGTGCTGCAGTCGGAGACAGAGAGACTGGTAAGATGTTGGTGGCTAAAGAGACACCTAGCAGCAAAGCTGCAGCAGCGGCAGCAGCTGCTGTCGCTGCTAGGGGAGGTGCAGCAGCAGCGGTACTTGCTGCTTGCTGCTGCTGCTGAGGAATTAAGGGAAGCAGATAAAGAAGAGGAGCAGCAAGAGCTGCAGGCATATAGGCAGCAGCAGCAGCAGCTGCTGCAGCAGATGCATCAAGACATGCTGCAGCGCAGGAAACAGCAAAGAGAAGAAAGAGAGAGACAGCAGCAGCAGCAGCAGGAAGCAGCGCAGCGGAGACAAAGAGACAACAAGAGACGTAAGGCAGGAGACACTGATGAGGCAGCAACAGCAGCAACAGCAGCAACACCAGCAGGAGGAACAGCAGCAGCAGCAGCTGCAACACCAACAACAGGAGCAGCAACAGGAGCAGCAGCAACAGCATCTGCTGCTGCTGCTGCTGCAGCACCGCAGCCGCAAGGCGCTTCGCCGCAACAGCAAAGCAGCAGCAGCAGAGCTGCTGCTGCTTCCGATGCAGCAGCAACAGCAGCAGCAGCAGCAGCAGCAGCAAATGTGGATAGGAAGACAGAATCTAGCTCTCCTGCCTTACAACCTCTTGGATCCGAGGAGCAGCAGCAGGAGCAACAGCAGCAGCAGCAGAAGCAGCAGCAGCAACAGCAGCAGCAGCAACACCAATCAGCAACAATAGATGACGCAGATAATTACTTGCTGCCTTGGGGTGGTGCAGCAACAGCAGGAGATGCAGCAGCCTTGCTGCAGCAGCAGCAGCAGCAACATCAGCAGCAGCAGCAGCAGCTCCTTCTGCTGCAGCAGCAGCAAGAACAGCTGCTAGCTAAGGCGCAGCTAACAACACGCAGCAGCAGCAGGAGAGGCCTAAGGCATCGGGGAGCAAGAGGTACTATGCTTGGTGTTGCTGCTGCTGCTGCAGCAGCAGCAGCAGCAGCACCTGCAACAGGAGTTGGGGGCTTTTCTCAGCTGCAAGCAGATGCAGCAGCAGCAGCTGCTGCAGCTGCTGCTGCTGCGTCTGAGGCCTCCGATGCCGCAGCTAACAGCAGCAGCAGCAGCAGCAGCAGCTCGGGTCTCCGCCCTAGTACGCGGTTAACGAGATCTGCTTCTCGGTTTGCTGCTCGTGTCCCTAGGAAGGGTTTGCTGCCTGCTGCTGCTGCTGCAGCAGCAGCAGCAGCAGCAGGTGGTCCTGTGGGTCTGTCCCCGCTGCTGCAGAGCTCTGCAGCAGCAGCTGCAGCAGCAGCTGCTGCAGCAACAACTCCAGCAGACCATTCGAGACAGCAGCAGCAGCAGCAGCAGCAGCAGCAGATCTTGCTGCCAGCAGGCCTCACTGCTTCTCATTTAGCTGCATTTAATGCCAGTGCTGCTGCTCTTAAGCAGAATGCTGTCCCCTCAGCAGCAGCAGCAGCAGCAGCAGCGGTAGCAGCAGCAGCAACCCAGCAGCAGCAGCAAGCAACAAAGGCAGCGCTGCAGCAGCTCGGTTTAACACCTAATCATAGAAACAACGCAGCAGCAGCAGCAGCAGCAGCAACACAAGCAGCAGCAGATAATCCACAGCTACAAGGACCTATATCATTAGCTGCTGCTGCTGCTGCTGCACCTACAGCAGCAACAGCAGCAGGCCCTCTGTTGCTCTCAGGGGGGAACACAGCATCCTGGAGTGGTGGGGGTTCAGCTGCTGGCAGCAGCAGCAGCAACAACAGCAGCAGCAGCAGCAGCAGTAGCTCTATTACACCGCCTGGGACGGCAAATAGTACAGCAGCAGCAACCGCAGCAGCAGCAGCAGCTGCTGCTGCTGCTGCTGCTCGTAGCCCATTGATGCAGACAAAACAGCTGCTTCTTGGGCTTCCTTTGTGGGGCCGCACAGGCGTTGGTGCAGCAGCAGGAAGTGTACAGACAGCTGCTGGAAGCAGCAACAGCAGCAGCAGCAGCAGCAGCAACTCGTCGTCAGCCCCGGAAGGAACCAAATCTGAACAGCAACTGCAGCCGCCAGCAGCAGCAGCAGCAGGGTTACTTGCTGCTGCTGCTGCTGCAGCAGCACCCGGAGCGGTTCATTCTCCTGGCGGTGGCAGCAGCAGCAGCAGTAGCAGCAGCAGCAGCAGTAGCAGCAGCAGCAGCAACAACAACAATGGCTCCGCAGCCCAGCAGCAGCAGGCTCCCTCTCCATCAAGGCCCCCTGCTTACGCACCACTGCAGCAGCAGCTGCTGCAGCACCAGCTTCAGCAGCAGCTGCTGCAGCAGCACATCCAAAATCAGCAGCAGCAATCCAAGACACAGGGAGTTAATCAGCAGCTGCAGCAGCAGCAGCTCCTCTTGCAGCAGCGTCATCAGCAGCTGCAGCAGCAAGCATCGCAGCAGCAGCAGCTGATGCTGCTGCAGCAGCGCGCTGCTTCCCTGCAGGCTGCGACGGTTCAAGGGCAGCAACAGCAGCAACAGCAACAGCAGCAGCAGCAGCAGCAGCATCAGCAGCAGAGTCAACTACCTGCAGGAATCCAGCAGCTCTTGAGTCAGCCATCGCAACAGTACACGCCGCAGCAGCTGCAGCTGCTGCAGCAGATACAGCAGCAGGCGCAGCAGCAGCAGGCGCAGCAGGCCCAGCAGCAGCAGCAGCAGCAGCAGCAGCAGCAAGGAGGCTCTCTACCTGCAGGCATTAGTGCTGCATCGGTGCAGCAGCTGCTGCAGGCACGGCAGCAGCAGCTGCTGCAGCAGTTCCAGCTGCATCATTTGCAAGTAAAAGTGCAGCAGCAGCAGCAGTTGCAGCTGCAGCAGCAGCAGCTGCAACAGTTGCAGCAACAGCAGCAGCACATACAGGCGCAGCAGCAGGCTCAGCAGCAGCAGCAGCAGCAGCAGCAGCAGCAGCAGGCACAGCAGCAGGCTCAGCAGCAGGCTCAGCAGCAGGCTCAACAGCAGGCTCAGCAGCAGGCCCAGCAGCAGGCCCAGCAGCAGGCGCAGCAGCAGGCTCAGCAACAGGCGCAGCAGCAGGTGCAGCAGCAAGCTCACCAACAGGCGCAGCAGCAGGCACAGCAGCAGGCCCAGCAGCAGGCGCAGCAGCAGACCCAGGAGCAGCAGCAAGCACAGCCGCCGCCGCAAGCGCAACTGCAGCAACTGCAGCAGCTGCAGCAACTGCAGCAGCTGCAGAGCAAACTGCAGCAGCAGCTGCAAGGCCGCCTAGCGGGGACGGCGCAGTTTCCTCCGCAGCTGCTGCAGCAGCGGCTGCTGCAGCAGCAGATGATGCAGCAGCAAGTGCTGCAGCAGCGGCAGCAGCAAATCCAGCAGCAGCTGCAGCAGATACAGCAGCAGCAGCAGGACGGTGTGCAAATGGCTGCTCGCCTTGCCGCTCTAAGCAGCGACAACAGCAGCAGCAGCAGCAGCAGCACCAGCACCAGCACGGCGCTGCAGCAGCTGCAGCGGGCTGCAACAGCAGGGAATCCTGCTGCAGCAGCAGCAGCTGCTGCTGCTGCACTGCAGCAGCAGCTAGGGACACTATCTGCTGCTCACTCGCCTGCGGGGAGTCTCCTGCGTCCTGCTGCAGCTCCTGCTGTGTCTCAGCTGCTGCCAGCAGCAGCAGCAGCAGCACAAGGAGGAGCAGCAGCACCAGCAGCAGCAGCAGTAGGGGGTCTCCTCTGTTCCCCTAACTCTACCCTCCAAGGGTCTCCTCTTCTTGCAACAGCAGCAGCAGCAGCAGCACTATCTCTAGCATTGCCACCATCTGCTGCTGCTGCTGCTGCTGCGGCTGCAGCTGCTGCTGCGAATGATGCAGCAGCAAGCGCGCCAGCGGCAAAAGCAGCAGCAGCATTGCCGCCTGCTGCTACAGCTGCTGCTGCTGCGCCAGCGTCTTCTGCTGCTGCACCCGCTGCTGTGGCGTCTGCTGCTGATGACACAGCTGGCGGTGCAGCAGCAGCAGCAGCAAGAGCAGTAGCAGCAGCAATAACAGATCCAGCACAACAGCGGCAAGCATCTGCTGCAGCAGCAGCAGCAGCAGCAGCTGCTGCTGCTGCTAGACAAGCGGCGGAGTGCGCAGATGGCGAGACAGCAGCTGCTGTCGAGTCTCGTCAGCAGCGGCAGCAACAGCAGCAGCAGCAGCAAGACATGATACAGGGCCGGGAGCCACGCTTAGCTGCTGCTGCAGCATGGGGCCTAACTACACAGCAACAGCAAGCACCAGCAGCAGCAGTTGCTGCTGAAGGTGCAGATGCAGCAGCAGCAGGAGCAGCAGCGGCAGCAAGAGCAGCGCCAGCAGCGCCAGCAGCAGCAGCTGCTGCAGATCTTCCCAAGGATCAGCAGCAGGACAGTGCCGCAGCAACAGCAACAACAGCAGCAACAGCAGCAGCAGCAGGAGCAAGTGCTGCTGCTGCGGGGAAAGAGAGTAGCAGCTAAAGTTACGTTGTGTCTCCTGATAGCCAAACCGTAAACCGTACATAGACGGAGACACCTTGCAGCAGCTGCAGCAGCAGCTACTGCAGCAGCTGCAGCAGCTGCAGCAGCTGCAGCAGCACTAGCAGCAGCAGCGTGTGTCTGTGTGTATGCATGCGTTTGATGCATGCAAGGCACATGCATGCGCACGTTGCAGCAGCAGCAGTAACTGCTGCAGCAACAGCAGCAGCTGCTGCAGTAGCGGTAGTTGCAGTAACAGCAGCAGTAACAGCAGCAATAGCCGCAGCAGCAGCAGCCGCAGCAGCAGCAGCCGCAGCAGCAGCAGCTGCTGCAGGCGTTAGTGCATAGCTTAATTAGACAGTTGTAAGAGAAAGGAGACAAAAGGAAGTATCCTGTCTCCTCCTCTCTTGCTGCTGCTGCTGCAGCAGCTGTGGCTACAGCAGCTGCTGCAGTTTCTGCTGCTGCTGCGGCAGCAGTTGCTGCTGCTGCTGCTGCTGCTGCTGCTGCTGCTGTCTCCTCCCTCCGTTTCCTCCGTTTGCAGCATATCTTTTGTTTTTGTCTCTTTAATTTATACGGAGATTAAATTATTTATTTATTTATTTATTTATTTATTTATTTATTTATTTATTTATTTATTTATTTATTTATTTATTTATTTTATTTATTTATTTTTGTCTCCTTTTAGCAGCAAATAGAGGGAACAGCAGCACCAGCAGCTGCTGCTGCCACACAGCAGCAGCAGCAGCACAGATACTTGCATGCAGTGCAGACCCCCAACAGCAACAACAGAAGCAGCTGTAGCAAGTGTAGCAGCAGTAGCAGCAGCAACAGTAGCAGCAGCAACAGTAGCAGCAACAGCAACAGCAGCAGTTGCTGTTGTTGTGTCTCCTTGTCTCCTTTTGGCTATAAATGTGTCTCCTCCTCTTTATGTGTTATGCGCTGCAGCAGCAACACAGCAGCAATTGCTGTTGCTGCTGCTGCTTCTGCTGCTTCTGCTGCTCCTGCTTCCGAAGCTGCAGCGTCTCCTGCTGCAGCATCGCCAGCAGCAGCAACAGCAGCAACAGCAGCAGCAGTTGTTGTGTAGGAGAGAACTAACTAAAGGAGACAGGCGCTATACAAAGGGTCTCCATCGCTAAAAAAAGAGGAGACAACAAACACTAGCAGCAGCAGCAGCAGCAGCAACAGCAGCAACAGCAGCAGCAGCAGCAGTAGTAGTCGTTAGTCCTTTATGTGTGTCTTTATTAGATTATCCATCTCCTATATCTTACCTCTATACACAAACTATATCAACTAGAGAAAACCCTAAACCCTAAACCCTAAACCCTAAACCCTAAACCCTCGAGGGTTTATTGAGTGTACACAAAGAGAGGAGAATAAAAAGGAGAAAAAATATATAATATTATTATTATGTGTATATACACCATAAATAAATACATAAAAAGATCAAGATTGTACAGCCCTGCTGCTGCTGGTGCTGCTGCTGCTGCTGTTGTTGTTGCTGTTGCTGTTGTTGCTGTTGCTGGTTGGTGTTGCTGCTGTTGCTGCTGTTCCCCAACGATGGCAGCAACTAAGGGAGTATAAATACTCTTTTTGTGTCTTTTTATCTTTTATTTATATTTAATTAATTAATTAATTTATTTATTTATATACAAAAATAATAAATAGGAATAATAACACCAAGAAGGACTTACGGGGCTGCTGCAGCAGCTGCTGTTGCTGCTGTTGTTCCTGGCGCACCGCATGCACGCGGTGTATATATCTGACGCTGCAGCGGCCAACAACAGCTGCCTATACACCCCAATTGCATGCATTAATTAACTCCTTTTTTGTCTCTTTTTTGCTATATTTACCTGCCTATACACCGCAACTGCATCTCCCTAGAGGGAGATACTCTTATCGTGAGGGTTTGAAGAAAGCATGCAGCAGCAGCAGCAGCAACAGCAGCAACAGCAGCAGCAGCAGCAGCAGCGCCAGGCCCTAAAACCCCAAACCCTAAACCCTTTAATGGTTACTACACCACATGCATAGAGGAGCATCTTGCCCTCCTGTTCTTTCCCTTGCATGCATGCGGTGGGCTCTAGGGTTTAGGGTTTAGGGTTTTGTATATCTGTTGCTGCTTCCTTGTATCAGTTGAGTTGCCCCGTAAGTATAGCTTGAGCGGCAGCAGCAGCACTGCAGCAGCAGCAACAACAGCAGCATAACAGCTGCAGCAGCAGCAGCAGCAGCCGCATCTCCATAGGGAGCAGCGCAGCACCAACAGAAGCAGCAGCAGCAACAGCAGCAGCAGCAGCAGCAGCAACAGCTGCTGCTGCATGCATCGAAGATGTTTGGCAGCACGTCCCCTTTTGGGGCAGCAGCAACAGGGCAGAGTCTCTTTGGATCGCAGCAGCCGCAGCAGCAGCAGCAGCAGCCTGCTGCTGTAGGGAGTCTCTTTGGTGCTGCAGCACAAACACAACCCGCAGGAACTTCTCTAGGCACAGGTTAGGGTTTAGGGTTTAGGGTTTAGGGTTTAGGGAGGGAGACGTACTCTCTGCTCGATAGAGATGTGTTGCAGTTGGTGGTGCAGGTAGACCTCAGCAGCAGCAGCAGCAACAGCAGCAGCAGCAGCAGCGTATACACATTATCAGCTTATTTGCTTACTGTTGCATGCACTCTCTGTGCAGGAAAGTGCTGCTTCTTGCATCTGTTGCTGCTTGCTGCTGCTGTTGCTGCTGCACCTGCTGCACCTGCTGCTGCTGTTATGAATATATCTGTTGCTGCTGTTGCTGCTGCTGCTGCTGCTGCTGCTGTGTTGCAGGTCTGTTTGGACAGCAGCAGCAGCCTAGCGGTGGGGGCCTCTTTGGTAGTTCTGTGGGTACAGGAGGGGGCCTCTTTGGGGGTCAGCAGCAGCAGCAGCAGCCGCAGCAGCAGCAGACAACAGGATTCTTTGGTGGTGGTGCTGCTAACACGGGTGCAGCAGCAGCAACAGGAGGAAGTTTATTTGGTGGTGGTAGTGTCTTTGGTCAGCAGCAGCAGCAGCCACAGCAGCAGCAAGGTGTATTATTTGGTAGTACACCTGCAGCAGCAGCAGCAACAGGGTTTGGACAGCAGCAGCAGCCAGCAGCAGCAGGAGGCCTATTTGGCAGCAGCAGCAACAAATTTGGTCAACCGCAGCAGCAGCAGACCACTGGTGTATTTGGCAGCACAGCAGCAGCAGCACCAGCAGCAGCAGGATCTCTATTTGGTGGTGCAGCAACAGCCTTTGGGCAGCAGCAGCCGCAGCAGCAGCAGCAGACCACTGGTCTATTCGGCAGCAGCAGCACAACAGGATCTACAGGACTATTTGGACAGCCGCAGCAGCAGCAGCAGACCACTAATCTATTCGGCAGCAGCAGCAGCAGCAACACAGCAGCAACAGGGGGACTCTTTGGTGTCTCCAATAGTACTAATGCACGTAAGTCCTTATTTACTGTCTCCTGTTGCTGTTGCTGTTGCTGCTGTTGCTGTTGCTGCTGCTGCATCTGTTGCTGCTGCATCTGCTGCTGCTGCATCTGCTGCTGCTGCATCTACTGCTGCTGCTGCTGCTGCATGCATTGTGTGTGTGTGTGTGCCTTAGTTGGTCAATCGTCTACATCTCCGTTTGGTGTATCCTCGTTATCTGCTGCTGCTACACCTCAGCAGCAGCAGCAGCAGCAGCAAATTATGCTGCTGCTGCAGCAACCCTTCCGTCCTTATAATACAGAGGATGGCAATGTTATGTCAATATGCCATGGGGAGTTGGCGAAGATATCCCTAGAGGAAATAAGATGGACTTATTACCAGCAGCAGCAGCAGCAGCAGCAGCAGCAGCAAGGGGGACTTGCTGCTGCTGCTGCTCCTGCTGCTGGCGCTGCTCCTGGTACCACTGGGGCCACAGGGGGACTCTTTGGGGCCCCTGCAGCAGCAACTACGGGTATTGGAGGAGGGGGCCTATTTGGCAGCAGCAGCAACAGTCTGCTGCAGCAGCAGCAGCAACCAGCAGCAGCAGCAAATACAACAGGAGGATTGTTTGGTGCAGCAGCAGGAACTACAGGCTTTGGTACAGGAGGGGGAATATTTGGTGCTGCAGCGCAGCAGCAGCAGCAACCGCAGCAGCAGCAGCAAGGGGGATTATTTGGCAGCAATACAACAGCAGCAACACCAGCAGCAGGAGGGGGACTCTTTGGCAGCAGCAGCAGCAGCAGCACAGGATTAGGTGCTGCTAATACAGGTCTGGGGCTATTTGGTAGACCAGCAGCAGCACCAGCAGCAACAGCAGCAACAGGAACCTTTGGTGCAGCAGGCAGCAGCGGCGGTCTATTTGGTGCTGCAGCACAAAACCCTAGCAGCAGCAGCGGGGGTTTATTAGGCAGCAGCAGCACAACAACAGGTGGCCTATTTGGGCAGCAGCAGCAGCAGCAGCAGCAGCCTAGTGGGGGCCTCTTTGGTGGGTTTGGTGCTGCAGCAGGAGGGACAACCAATACAGGACTAGGGGGTACAGGAGGGGGCCTCTTTGGCAGCAGCAGCAACACGCAGCAGCAGCAGCAGCAGCAGCAGCAAGGAGGAGGCCTATTAAGTGGTGGCTTATTTGGTGCTAAGCCTGCAGGTGCTGCTGCTGCTACTGGTGGTGGTCTGTTTGGCAGCAGCAGCAGCAACAACAGCAGCAACAGCAGCAGCACCGGTGGGGGCCTCTTTGGGTCCCTTAAGCCAGCAACAGCAACAGCAGCAGGAGGATTAGGGTCTACAGCAGCAGCAGGAGGAGGGGGCCTATTTGGTGCTGCTGCTGCACCTCTAGGCAGCAGCAACAACACTGCAGCAGGAGGGGGCCTCTTTGGGGGCCTCGGCAGCAAACCAGCAACAACAGCAACAGGAGGGGGCCTCTTTGGTGGTCTTGGGTCTACTACTAGCAGCAGCGGGGGCCTCTTTGGCAGCAGCAGCAGCAGCAGCAACCCGCAGCAGCAGCAGCAGCAATCTGGTGGCTTATTTGGATTAGGTGGCTTAGGGGGTGCTACACAGACACCGCAGCAGCAGCAACAGCAGCAGCAGCAACAGTTGCTGCTGTCCTCAGGGGCCCCTGCTGGCAGTAGCATACTAGGGTTAGGGGGTGTACTGGGGGCCCCCCAGATAACGGTACAGATTATGTTATCTGCTGCAGCAGGGGGGGGCCCCATGCTGCAGCAGCAACCAGTTAGCAGCATTGGAGACACTTGCTCCTTTAGGGGCCCCCCTCTGCCTCTTCCTCAATTAACAAGGAGACACAGACGGTATAGTGCTGCTGCTGCAGCAGCAGGAGGGCTGCAGCAGCTGCCGCTTACTGCAGCAGCAGCAGCAGGACTGAGTGCCTCTTTCTCTTTGCCGCAGCAGTTTCTGGTGCCGCAGCAGCAGCTGCTGCAGCTGCTTAATGTATCTTCTGCTGACAGCAGCAGCAGCAGCAGACGCAATGGCTGGCTTGCTCAGACAATCCACAGATCTCTGTCTGCAGCACAACAACAGCAGCAGCAGCAACAACAGCAGCAGCAGCAGCAACTGCTGCCTCTATCTACTAGGGACTATGAGCTGCTGCAGCGGTTGCAGGAATCAGGAGGAGGCCCCCCCCCTAATCGTCCTCGTATAGAGGATGAGGATGCACTGCAGCAGCAGCAGCAGCAGGAGACACGAGACGATGGCTCCCAGCAGCAGCAGCAACAGCAGCAGCAGCATCAGCAGCAGCATGAGGATACAAAGGATAATAATGATGGTGTTTCTGGTAGTAGCGGCGAGATAATTGGTCGTGTTGCTGCAGCAGCAGCAGCTGCAGCAGCAGCAGCAGCAACAGAAGCAGTAGTATCTCTCCGAGGTTCCCAGAACGACCTAACAGCAGCACCAAACAGCAACAGCAGCAGCAGCAGCAGCAGCAGCAGCAACAGGAGCAGCATGATGAATGTAGGCCCTATACCCCCCCCCTTATCACCAGTCTCTAGAATGAGTACGATGAGCAGCAGCAGCAGCAGCAGCAGCAGCAGGAGACAACGATGCCCAATAGAATTAGTACCAATATTAACAAATCCCTTATATGAATGTAGACCATCAATAGAGACATTAAAAGAAATGACAGAAGAAGAGATAAAAAATATACAAGATTTTTTTATACAAAAAAAAGGTGTTGGATCTATTCTTTTCCCTGGTTATACAGATCTAAGAGGTATTAATCTTGATCATGTTGTACATATTGATCATCTTGAGGTAAATATATTCTCCTCCTCCTGTTGCTGCTCCTCCTGCTCCTGCTGCTGCTGCTGCTGCTGCTGATGCTGATGGTGGTGTTGCTGCTGTTGTTGTTGTTGTTGTGGTTATATGATGATGGATTTAGGGTTGTTGTAATTGTTATAGTTGCTGCTGTTGCTGCTGTTGCTGCTGTTGCTATTGTTGATTGTTATATATTGTTGCTATTGCTGCTGCTGCTGCTGCTGCTGCTGCTGCTGCTGCTGCTGCAGGTAAGTGTATATGCAGAGGATGCACCTCCAATAGGTGAAGGATTAAATAAGAGGGCACGTATAACATTATGTAATTGTCGTCCTAAATTCATAGAAAAGGAGACCATCACCGACCCCACCAGCAGCACCACGACCATCATTAGCAGCAGCAGCAGCAGCAGCATCAGCAGCAGCAGCAGCAATAATAATATTAACAAGAAACTAATTGAATATAGGGAAAAAGTACGTAAATATACAGAAAAGATTGGATGTAAGTTTATATCTTTTGATCTTTTTAATTTCAATTGGACATTTGAGGTCCAACATTTCTCTGTATATACTTTTCTTAATCAAGAAGAAGAAGAAGAAGAAGAGGAAGAAAAAGAACAAGAAGAACAAAGGAGACGAGCTGCTGCTGCTGCTCCTGATTCTCCTGATTCTCCTGATTCTCCTGATTCTCCTGATGGTCCTGGTGGTGGTTGTACTATTGGTTCTGTAGATGTTGTTGTTGGGGTAGGAGGAGATGGAGGGAGAGCAGCAGCAGCAGCAACAGCAGCAACAGCAGCAGCAGCAGGAGGAGGAGGAAGAGGAAGAGGGGATACAACAGATGATGCAGAAGCAGATAATGTTGCTGCATTTGCTGCTGCTGCTCCTGTTGGCTCATTACCTCCTAAGGAATTATCTATGCATATACAGAGGGCTCGTATCCTTCGTTCTGCCCCACAGGCACTTCTTGCTGCTGTTGCACATCAGCAGCAGCAGCAGCAGCAGCAGCAGCAGCAACAACAGCAGGGGTTACAGTTTATTCGTGCTGCAGCAGATGGTGATGTACACAAGAAACAGCAGCAGCAACTGCAGCAGAGAGAAACAAACAAAGCAGCAACAGAGATACAGCAAATTAATACAATTGATGGTGCAGCAAAACAAGACTACCCTTCTGCTGCTCCTGCTGCTCCTGCTGCAGGAGGTGCATTTGCTGCTGCTGCTACTCCTTGGCTACGAAGGCCTCCCTTCCCTGTTCGTTGTGCTCCTGCCTTTGGTCCTAATGGTCTCCTTGCTCTCCCTGTATTTAGACCCCCACAAGAATCTGCTGCAGCAGCAACAGCAGCAACAGCAGCAGCAGCAGCAGGAGACAGCTGTGGGGCCTATGAGCTGTCTGTGCTGCAGCTGTCTCCTTTGCTGCAGCCGTCAACAAACCCTCGAGGGTTTGTATGGCCGCAACCTTTTGCTAAGGAAGCAGCAGATGCCATTTCTGCTGCTGCTGCTGCAGCAGCAGCAGCAGCAAACCAATGCAGCAACAACAGCAACAGCAGCAGCAGCAGCACGGGAGCACCTTGGACAGCTGGGGAGGTACCAAGACCTGAGGCGTTGCATGCAGAAACAGAATTAGCAGCAGAAGAAGCTGTAGAGACAGCAGCAAGAGACTATGTTGCTGCTAGCAGCAACAGCAGCAACAGCAGCAACAGCAGCAGCAGCAACAGCAGCAACAAGATTCTTGAGGAGGAAGGGGTACAATCTGTCTCCGATCTAAAGGAAGGTTTGCTGCTGCATCTATTTAAGTCTGGGGTGTCTGTACACCGCGGTCTTGCTGCTGATGCTGCTGCTGCTGCAGTAGGCATTATTGTTGATTTGCTGCAGGAGACAGAGGAGACAGTGTCTCCTCAGCTGCTAGATCTAATGCAGCAAGACGAGCAGCAAGAGGAACAGCAGCAGCAGCAGCAAACGTCTGGAAGCGTTAAGGACCGGTAAGGACTGCATAGGCTTGCTGCTGCTGCTGCTGCTGTTGCTGCTGCTGCCGTTGCTGCTGCTGCCGTTGCTGCTGCTGCTGCTGCTTCTTAGGAGGATAGTTAAACCCTAAACCCCACAACCCAACACTAAACCCTAAACCCTAAACCCTAATCAGCCTCTGTTTCATTGAGGAATTCTGCATGCATGCATGCATGAGGTTTGCTGCTGTTGCTGTTGCTGTTGCTGCTGCTGCTGTTGCTGCAGGTTGCTGCTGCGGCTGTTGGATTTCTTTAAGCAGCAAAATGATTACTACTCGGGCAGCGGCGGTGCTGCTGTGTTCCCCCCTATGTCTCCATGGGTTCCTCCTGCTGCTGCTGCTGCTGCTGCTGCTGCTGCTGGTGATGCAGCAGCAGCAGAAGAAGAAGCAGCAGCAGCAGCAGGAGATGGAGGAGACAGCAGGAGATACTCACAAGTATCTTATCTGTCTCCTTATATGCTGCAGACATGGCGGCTGCTGGTGGCGCTGCTGCTAGAGCCAAGTCCTAAGCAGCAGCAGCAGCTGCAGCTGCTGCATGCAGGCAGCAGCAGCAAAGATTTTAGTGCATCTTTTGCTGCTGCTGTAGAGAGACAGAGGCAGCAGCACGTGCTGCAGTGGTTAATAGAGGAGGGGCGTCCTTTGCTGCTGAGTTTCTTACGACGAGCACAATTAGCTACACAGCTGCAGCAGCAGCAGCAGCAACTGCAGCAGCAGCTGCTGCTGCGCAATAGGGACCTCTTCTTATCCTGCAGCAGCAGGGCCTTATTGGAGGCAATTGCTGCTGCTGGCGAATTGCGCAGATTTGCTGCTCTGCTGCACCTCCTTGCTAATGGACACGTAAGTCATGCAGCAGCAGCAGCAGCAGCAGCAGCAACAGCAGTAGCAGCAGCAACAGCAGCAACAGCAGTAGCAACAGCAACAGCAGTAGCAGCAGCAGCAGCAGAGTGGTAGCATCAACACCAGCAGCCATACAACAACAGCACCAGTAGCTGCAGCAGGGGAGACGAGGGTAATGATGGCCTGTTGCTGCTGCTGCTGCTGCTGTTGCTGCTGCTGCTGCAGGGTCTTGCGTCTGTACATTTGCTGCTGAAGGAAGGGGCCTATTATCCGCATATGGCCTTAGCTGTTGCTGCACACATGCAGCAACCATTAGGCAGCCAGGTTAGCTGCTGCTGCTGCTGCTGTTGCTGTTGCTGCTGTTGCTAATGCTGCATTTGCTGTTGATGACGCTCTTGTGCTGCTGCTGCTGTTTCTGCTGCATGGGTCGTCTTCTAACGGCAGCAAGAGAACATTTGTATGTATGCTACGTCTGCTTGTGCTGCTGCTGCTGCTGCTGCTGCTGCTGCTGCTGCTGCTGCTGCTGCTGCTGCTGCTGTTCTTCAGCTGCTGTATGCTGACGCGTTGCAGGCATCAGCACTGCCGCAGCCTCCTCGTGAAGTTCGTCGGGTGTATAGACTGCTAGGAGGTGCTCCCCCTCCTGCTGCTGCTGCTGCTGCTGCTGCTGGTGTCCGTAAGCTGCGCTGCACCGAAGGAGAGACACAAGATGCATCCAATAGAAAAGCAGCAGCAGCAACAGCAGCAACAGCAGCAGACGCAGCAGCAGCAGCACCAAAACAAACAAAAAAAGCAGCAGCAACAACAGCAACAGCAGGAGGAGAAGAAGAAGGAGATGGATCATCATGTACAGCAACAGCAGCAGCAGCAGCAGCAGAATTATGGGCAGCAGATGCCCCTTTCTTAGATTGGCGTAGCGAGCTTGCTGCTGCGCTGCTGTATGAGAAGGAGACAGGTTTGCTGCTGCTGTCTCCTTTATTAATAAAAGAAGAATTAAGATCTCCTCCTCAGGCTTATGATGCACCTAGGGACCTAAAAAGGGTAAGCAGTGCAGCAGCAGCAGCAGCAACAGCAGCAGCAGCAGCAGCAGTAGTAGTAGCAGGAGTGGGGGTAGCAGAGGAGGAGGAGGAGTAGCAGCAGCAGCAGCATGCTGCTGTTGCTGCTGCTGGTTTGTTTCCTCTTAGGGGAATGAACAGAGGGGAGTTTGTTTGCTGCTGCTGCTGCTGTTGCTTCATGTGCTGTTGCATGTGCTGCTGTTGCTGCTGCTGCTGTTGCTGCTGCTGCTGTTGCTGCTGCTGCAGGCATTGCTATATATGAAGGGATTTGGCCGAGGACAGCGTTGCTGCTGCAGCTGCTGCTGGGGGTCTGCGCCTCTTCCTCTGTATGTGCAGCAGCAGCGAGAGACACAGTACATGCAGCAGGAACTTAAGAAGCAGCAGCAGCAGCAGCAGCAGAAACTGCAGCAGCAGCAGCAGCAGCATTGCCAGCAGCTGCTGAGTGAGGAACAGTATGATATGCAATTTGCTCTGTTAAGGTATGTATTCACATGTTCAACTCTGCTGCTGTTGCTGCTGCTGCTGTTGTTGCTGCTGCTGTTGCTGCTGTTGCTGTTGCTGCTGTTGCTGTTGCTGCTGTTGCTGTTGCTGCTGTTGCTGTTGTTACCGTTGTTGCTGCTTCTTCTGCTGCTA